>NC_057414.1:19775137-20007870 GCF_019320065.1 Cervus canadensis | reverse complement strand
TTATAGTCCAACTCTCACATCCATACATGACTACTGGAAAAACCATAGCCTTGACTAGATGGACCTTTGTTGGCAAAGTAATGTCTCTGCTTTTTAATATGCTAACTGGGCTTCAGAGAAGCCCAAAATAAAGAATAACTTCATTGAAAAGAACCAAATTTATCACCCTCAAAATTTCGAAGGTGATGCAAAGTATAAATAGACCAAAAAGTGTTCCTTTGCACAGGAGATGCCTATGGAGTAGATCAATAATAAGTTCTTTCTCTTAATATCTTTCTGCAAATGTGTTTACACAAAGGAAAAAATAGAGGGAGAAAAATCTTGCAGAAATAAATAGAGGGAGAAAAATCTTGCAGAAATTTTTCTTTTTAAAACTTTCAAACAATTTACTCATGGGGTGCTCCACTAGCATGTTCTCTTTTTGTCTTTATTTTCTGTATTAATGATTGATCTGTGTTAAGTTGTTATCAGAACTGATGCACTCAGACAGCTCCAGATGGTGGGCAGGCTTGGTTGCCAGGCAACCTTACCTATGATGACCATTATTGCCTGGATCTTTGACCAATTTTGGGGAGGACCTGAGGAAAAGCTACTTTTAACTTTTGTGCCTTTAAGTCAAAGAAAACATAGGTTATGGGAACCAACTTTTAAGGCACTTAAGAATCATTATTAAAAAGTAAGAAAACTGCAAAGACTATCTGTGTCTTATTCTTAGGCTTTAGGTCATTTAATTAAAAAAAAATTGACAAATTTTAAGCATCACCTCAGAATTTTATTAAGATTTAAATATATGAGGTAAGAAAATAAAACAGCCAGTTCTTTTGGCTATATTTTCTAATTTTTCAAACACAGTGGTTATTTATCTCACATAAATAACATTATAGTTATTATTGTTTTCTTTGTAGCAAGTTATTCTGTAGAAGATCATAATTTTGAAGAAATGGCTGCAAAATAATGTTTGAGAAATATTATCACATCTTTTTAGAACTGAATAATCCAATTTATGGCTATACGCATTAGATAAGTATTGATCATTTTAAAGCCCTGGGGAGATGATGAAAGCTTGCCATTAAGTTTTGGAGCCATGAAGATTGTAGCTTATATTCTTGATTAGCAGTTAAATCTCTATTTTATGTCCTTTAAATCTAAGATATTTTCTCTAGAGAATACGGAGACATTTTCAACTCCTCTTCTGTCATTTCGCTATACATGGAGGCAGAAATAGATCAGAAAAATGACACATTTTGTTAAATGTGGTCTGCACTCAAGGGCAATTAGGAAGCTATTTTAGTAATTCTGTTCATTAACATTTGTCTTCCTTGAACCTGTGGAGATAATGAAAGGCAGGCGTGTTCACAATAGAAAAATAGCCTGAAACTGTTGTCAAACATTATGCTTTAAAGTTTTTTTTCTTTTCTTTTTGGCAGAGCCATTTGGAACAGATAATTTTTAAAATCTTAAGTGCATGTTTTGTTGGGTTTTCATATTTTTATCCTCAGTTAATAACTTTTATTCTTAAGCATGTTTGATTGTAGGTGAAAGGCAGACTCTTTGCCCATCGTGCAATGGTTATGTGATGAGTTTAGAGTAAATAATTGCCGTGGAGAAATGCCAAACTAGTTGGGAAAATAACCTCAGAATATTCCTGAATGTGATGTTTCCATTTGGCGAAAGAGGTCTAGTTAGCAAATGTGTGTATGTAACCAAGGCCAGTCAGAAGGATATGGTATTGATTACCCTTTGAGACCAAGTTTCTTTTAAATGTCATGTTCCTAGGAAACACTATGAAAATCAATGACAAATATGGTAGACAAAATTGAAGCCCACTGGTTAATAAGAATTGCAAGTACTGCAAACAACCTTTAAATGTAATAAGTTAGATTATATCTGAGACATAGTTCTGATATTTGATGTGTTGATTGAACAACAAAAGAAGATATAATTTTCTTAGTTCTTTAAGTGCATTAGCAGTTACTTCCTTGGAGTCAACACCCACCCTTTATGTTGTTTACTTGTTGTAGCCAAGATTTTTATATTGAGTGACCAGTCATTTGTAGACTTGGCTTCCCATGCACAAGTGAAGACCCATTTCTTTCTAATTATATCACCCAGATTCTATTCAGTTCAGTCACTCAGTTGTGTCTGACTCTTTGCGACCCCATGGACTGCAGCAAACCAGGCTTCCTTGTCCATCACTAATTCCCGGAGCTTACTCAAACTCATGTCCATTGAGTTGGTGATGCTATGCAACCATATCATCCTCTGTCATCCCCTTCTCCTCCTGCCTTCAATCTTTCCCAGAATTAGGGTCTTTTCCAATGAGTCAAGTTTTTCACATCAGGTGGCCAAAGTATTGGAGTTTCAGCTTCAGCATCAGTTTTTCCAATGAATATTCAGGACTGATTTCCTTTAGGATTAACTGGTTTGACTCTTGAAACTCTCAAGAGTCTTTTCCAACACCCCAGTTGAAAAGCATCAATTTGAGAGAACAAGATGGTTGAGGAGTAAGTGGATATGGAGTACATCTCTCTCCACAGATACATCAGGGATACACCTTCAGACACAGAAGTGCAAGCAGAACATCAGTTGAGAGTGGATAGGAGTACCTGACTAGTAGAAAAGAATATATAGAACCACACAAAATTCAGTAGGACAAGGAACTAGGGGGAAAAACAGGAGTGTTATTAGGATTGGACTTGCCCTCAGTGGGTTGGGGAACTGAAGCAGGGGTCCAATCCCCACATCAGGGCAATTGTCTGAGTCAGAGGAAAAACATTTAAGGCTGAGAGTGAAACAGCTGATCTTTGGCAGCCTAAATGGAATGAGAATCAGATAGTCCTTGCCATAGCCATACATATCGTGGACAGGGACTCAGGTTCCCTGGAAGGTGCAGCAGCTGGGAGCTGGGAGTTTAGGAACTGTGGAACACTCCCAGGGTGAGGGCTACTGTGGACAGTGGAGAGATGGATGGAGGGGATGTGAGGGAGGAGATTGTGGTGGGAAATGCCTGTGGAGGAGAGCCGGGCAGGCATGGGAGCAAGGCAATACTCTTGAGTCATGTGTAGGGGGTGGAGCGATCACCATAGCCTCTCTCTCCCCACACAGCCAGCACCAGCAGCTGAACAATAGAGAGGTTGGCCCATCAAACGCCTGACATACTGAACTACAGAGTAGGACCCCACCCCAAGTGCCCCTTTAAGTGCCTGACGTGCTGATCTATAGAGGAGGACCCCAGCCATGGGGGCCCTTCTATGTGCCTAATGCACTGAACAACAGAAAAAGACCCCAGGTAAGGGAGCCATCCAAGTGCATGAATAGGCAGAGCTATGGAGAAAGACTGGCCAAAGAGGCTTTCAGATCGCAGCTACAAGAGGCTCTAAAAAAGACTGATAGGGCCATAATGCCTGCGGTGGAAGCAGTCCGTTTCCCTGCACACTTAACACCACCAGGGTCCCCACAAGCCAAGCAGCTGCGCCACCTTCATGCTCAACTCTCACTGGGGCAGAGCTGCCACAGGTTAAAAAGTCTTTATCTCTGCGTGCAGGGTTACTTCGGTCATGTTCAACTCTTTGCAACCCTGTAGACTGTGGCCTGCTAAGCTTCTCTGTCAGGGGAGTTCTCCAGGCAACAATACTGGAGTTTATTGGCCAATACAGGTCACCATACCCATCTAGAGCACTATATTTCCTGCTACCCTAGCTGCCAACTCCTCTGAGTACCTGACATTGCCAGAACCCCTGCAATCCAAGCAACTGAACCACCTTCACACCTGACCCTCACAGGGGCAACCCAAGTATACCAGGGCAGCCTCAGGAGCAAACCCCAGGGGACGATCCACATGCAAAGGTGGAAATAAAACCACAATTCAAACCCAGGGGCAATGTGGCTAAGGAAGAAGACCCCAAACCTTCCCACCAGCTGTTTAAGCTGCAGATTAGATCCACACGATCAACTAGGCAGACTCTGTGTCCATGGAATATATAAAAGGACATTGAGAGCTCCCACAGAAGAAGGTGCACTAGTTCTGATGGCTGTGGACATTGGAGGCAAGGACACACAGGAATAGGACCAGATTAGAATCTGAGCTGCCCCCACAGCAGGTCCAGAGATCAGTACAGTGTTGGAGGGCATCCTAGGGAGGTGAGGTGGACTATGACTCCCAGGGAGAGAAAGGACCCTGACGGCAGTGACTCAAGAAAAACATTTATTATTCTTATGCTTTGACTTGTTCTGTAGATTTTTTCCCTTTTTTTTTTCTCTTTTTGCTCCACTCTGTTGCAGTTGTCGATTTTATTGGCAGTAGAAATCTAATTAAGCTTTTGAGATTTTATTTTTCCTCAGTCACATTTTTTATTGTTGGTATAAACCTCTGCTTCTATGTTGGGCCTTTGCATTTCTGTGGAGTTTTCCTTTTTTTTTTTTTTTCTTTTTTTCTTTCTTCTGCCTTTTTTTTTTTTCTTTTCTCTTTTTTATAGTTTTAATTTTTATAAACCTATTATATTATTTCTACATTTATTTCTTTGTTTGCTTTTCTTACTGCTCTTTTCCCCTTGCAGTTAATCTTTATATAAATCTTATTCATCTACCTCTATTTAACTGTGCATATCTATTCTTTCTTTCTTTCCTTCCTCTCAACATATTTGTTAGTTTTGTTTTCATTGCTTTATTCCCCACATGGCACCTTGCTTTAGTTTTGTTTTCCAGTTTGTGCTTCAGTTAGTTTTGCTCTTAACTGGTAAATATAATTTTTGATTTCCTTTGTTTGCCAGGTCAATCTACCATATTTTATTTTTGTTGGACTATTTTGACTTTGCGTATCAGTGTTTATATGTATATTCCATTATTTTAATTATTATTTGCCTGATTTTGAAACTGCCATTTGGGGTTAATCTTTGGTTTCTCATTTTTGAGTATTTGTTTTAATTTCACTTAACACCATAACAAACCACTTCTGGAAACTTTGTTCCTGACCAGAGATCAAGCCCTAAGCCTTTGGAGTGGGAGCACTGACTCCAAGGTCCTAGACTACCAGAGAACTAACCCTAGGGAATATCATGTTGTGGGAACTCACACACAGACACCACTTGAATACAAGACCCAGCCGGCATCACCCAACCACCAGTAGCACCCTGTGCAGAACGCCTCAACTAAACAACAAACAAAAGAAAAATACAAACCCAATCATCAGCAGACAGTATTACCACCTAACTCAGCCTTGCCCATTAAAGGAAAAACAAAGAAACAAACAAAAAACTCAGCACAAATCTCACCCTATATGAAGCTTACACAAACCACTGGACCAGCATTAGGAGGGCAGAAACTAAAAGGAAGAAAGAATTCAATGCTGAAGCCTGGGAAAAGGAGACCTCAAACACTATAAGTTAAAAAAAAAAATGAAAAGGCATAGAAATACTGAACAAATGAAGGAACAAATTAGAAGCACAGAAGTCCAAATAAATGAAGAGGAAATAGGCAAATTACCTGAAAAAGAATTCAGAAAAATGATAGTAAAGATGATCAAAAACCTTGAAAACAAAATGGGGAAAATGCAAGAATCAATTAAGAAAGACCTAGAAAAATTAAAGAATGAACATACAGAGAAAAACATCACAATTACCAAAATTAAAAATACTCTTGAAGAAATCGATAGCAGAGTATCTGAAGCAGAACAAATAAGTGAAGTGGAAGATAAAATGGTGGACATAACTTCTGAAGAGCAGAATAAAGTAAAAAGAATGAAAATAACTGAGGATAGTCTCAGAGACTTCTGGGACAATATCAGACACACCAACATTTGAATTATAGGGGTCCCAGAAGAAGAAGAGAAAAAGAAAGGATATGAGAAAATTTTTGAAGAGATTATAGTTGAAATTTTCCACAACATGGAAAAGGAAAGTCAATCAAGTCCAAGAGGCACAAAGAGTCCCATACAGGAGAAACCTAAGGAGAAACACCAAGGCACTTACTAATCAAATTAACAAAGACTAAACACAAAGAAAGAATATTAAAAGCAACAAGGGAGAAGCAACAAATACCATACAGAAGAAACCCCATATACGTAACAGCTGATCTTTCAGCAGAAATTCTGCAGGCCAGAAAGGAATGGCAGGATATATTTAAAATACTGAAAGGGAAAAATCTACAAACAAGGATATCATTCAAAAATGATGGAGAATTAAAAAGCTTTTCAGACAAGTAAAAGTTAAGAGAATTCAGTACCAACAAACCAGCTTTAAAACAAATGTTAAAGGGACTTATATAGTCAAGAAATACAAGAGAAGAAAAAAGAACTATAAAATCAACCCCAAACAATTAAGAAAATGGCAATAGGAACATATATATCAATAATTACTTTAAATGTAAATGAATTAAATGCTCAAACCAAAAGACACAGACAGGCTGAAAGAATACAAAAACAAGACCCATATATATGCTGTCTACAAAAACCCACTTCAGACCTAAAGACGTATATAGAATGAAAGTGAGAGGATGGAAAAATATGTTCCATGCAAATGGGAAGCAAAAGAAAGCTGGAACAGCAATCCTCATATCAGACAAAATAGACCATAAAACAAAGAATATTACAAGAGATAAGGAAGGACACTACATAATGATCAAGGGATCAGTCCAAGAGGAAGACATAACAATTGTAAATATTTATGAACCCAACATAGGAGCACCTCAATACATAAGACAAACACTGACAGACATAAAAGGAGAAAATGACAGCAACACAATAATAGTAGGAGACTTTAACTCCCCTTCACAGCAACAGACAGATCATCAAAACAGAAAATTAATAAGGAAACAGAAGCCTTAAATGATACATTAGATGAGATGGATTTCATTGATGTCTTCAGGACATTTCCTCCAAATGCAAAAGAATACACCTTCTTCTCAAGTGCACATGGAAGATTCTCCAGGATAGACCACATCTTGGGTCACAAAGGAAACCTCAGTAAATTTGAGAAAATTGAAATCATATCAAGCATCTTCTCTGACCATAACACTATGACAGTAGATATCAATTACAAAAAAAAAAAAAAAAAAAAAAAAAAAAAAAAAAAAAAAAAAAAAAAAAAAGCCTGTAAGAAACACAAACAAATGGAGATTAAACAACACATTTCTGAATAACCAGAAGGTTACTGAAGAAATCAAAAGGGAAATCAAAATATTCCTAGAAATAAATGACAATGAAAACACAAAAAATTCAAAAACCTATGGGATGCAGCAAAAGTAGTTTTAAGAGGGAAGTTTATGGCAATACAATCCTACCTCAAGAAACAAGAAAAACATCAAATAGGCAACCTAAACTTACACCTAAAACAACTGGAAAAAGAAGAACAACCTCCACCCCCGCCACCGCCAAAAAAAAAAAAAAAATTAGTAGAAGGAAAGAAATCATAAATATCCGAGCAGAAATAAAGGAAAAATGAAGTGAAATAAATATTGCACTCATCTCACACGCTAGTAAAGTAATGCTCAAAATTCTCCAAGCCAGGCTTCAGCAATACCTGAATTGTGAACTTCCAGATGTTTAAGCTGGTTTTGGAAAAGGCAGAGGAACCAGAGATCAAATTGCCAACATCCACTGGATCATTGAAAAAGCAAGAGAGTTCCAGAAAAACATCGATTTCTGCTTTATTGACTATGCCAAAGCCTTTGACTATGTGGATCACAATAAACTGTGGAAAAATCTGAAAGAGATGGGAATACCAGACCACCTGACATGCCTCTTGAGAAACCTATATGCAGATCAGGAAGCAACAGTTAGAACTGCACATGGAACAACAGACTGGTTCCAAATAGGAAAAGGAGTATGTTAAGGGTGTATATTGTCCCCCTGCTTATTTAACTTCTATGCAAAGTACATCAGGAGAAACACTGGGCTGGAAGAAGCACAAGCTGGAATCAAGATTGCTGGGAGACATATCGATAACCTCAGATATGCAGATGACACCACCCTTATGGCAGAAAGTGAAGAGCAACTAAAAAGCCTCTTGATGAATGTGAAAGAGGAGAGTGAAAAAGTTGGCTTAAAGCTCAACATTCAGAAAACTAAGATCATGGCATCTGGTCCCATCACTTCATGGGAAATAGATGGGGAAATAGTGGAAATAGTGTCATACTTTATTTTTTGGGGTTGCAAAATCACTGCAGATGGTGATTGCAGCCATGAAATTAAAAGACGCTTACTCCTTGGAAGGAAAGTTATGACCAACCTAGATAGCATACTAAAAAGCAGAGACATTACATTGCCATCAAAAGTCCATCTAGTCAAGGCTATGGTTTTCCAGTGGTCATGTAAGGATGTGAGAGCTGGACTGTGAAGAAAGCTGAGTGCCAAAAAATTGATGCTTTTGAACTGTGGTGTTGGAGAAAACTCTTGAGAGTTCCTTGGACTGTGAGGAGATCCAACCAGGCCATTCTAAAGGAGATCAGTCCTGGGTGTTCATTGGAAGGACTGATGCTGAAGGTGAAACTCCAATACTTGGCCACCTCATGTAAAGAGCTGATTCATTTGAAAAGGCCCTGACAAAGACAACACACACAAAAATGAAAACTACAGGCCAATATCACTGATGAATATAGATGCAAAAATCCTCAACAAAATTTTAGCAAACAGAATTGAGCAGCACATCAAAAACCTCATACACCATGATCAAGTTGGGTTTATTCCAGGGATGCAAGGATTCTTCAATATATGCAAATCAATCAATGTGATACACCATTTTAACAAATTGAAAGATAAAACCATATGATAATCTCAATAGATGCATAAAAAGCCTCTGACAAAATTCAGCACCCATTTATGATTCAAACTCTTCAAAAAATGAGCATAGAAGGAACCTACCTCTACATAGTGAAGGCTGTATATGATAAGTCTACAGCAAACATTCTCAATGGTGAAAAACTGGAAGCATTCCCCCTAAGATCAGGAACAAGACAAGGGTGTCCACTTTCACCACTATTGTTCAACATGGTTCTGGAAGCTAGCTAAACATAGTTCTTCTAGCTACAGCAATCAGAGAAGAAAATGAAATAAAAGTAATCCAGATTGGAAAAGAAGAAGTAAAGCTCTCATTGTTTGCAGATGACATGATATTGTACATGCTGTACAAACCCTAAAGATAATATCAGAAAATTACTAAAGCTAATCAGTGAATTTATTAGCAAGGTTGCAGGATACAAAATCAATACACAGAAATCACTTGTATATCTATATACTAACAATGAAAAATCAGAAAGAGATATTAAGGAATCAATCTCATTCACCATTGCAACAAAAAGAATTAAATATCTTGGAATAAACTTACCTAAGGAAACAAAATAACTGTACAGAGAAAATTATAAGACACTAATGAAAGAAATAAAAGACATAAACAGATGGAGTGATATTCCATGTTCTTGGGTAGGAAGAATCAACATTGTGAAAATGACTATACTACCAAATGCAATCTACAGATTCAAAGTGATTCCTATTTGATTACTGATGACATTTTTCACAGAACTAGAACAAAAAATTTCACAATTCATATGGAAACACAAAAGACCTTGAATAGCCAAAGCAGTCTTGAGAAAGAAGAATGGAGGTGGAGAAATCAACCTTCCTGACTTCAGATTATACTACAAAGCTACAGTCATCAAGACAGTGTGGTACTAAAACAAAAACAGAAATATAGACCAATGGAACAAGATAGAAAGCCCAGAAATAAACCCATGCACCTATGGGTACCTTGTTTTTGACAAAGAAGGCAAGAATATGCAATGGGACAAAGACACCCTCTTCAATAAATGGTGCTGGGAAAAATGGACAGCCACATGTAAAAGAATGAAATTAGAAGACTTCCTAATACCATACACAAAGATAAACTCAAAACAGATTAAAGATATGAATGTAAGACCAGAAACTAATTTTTAGAGGAAAATATAGGCAGAACACTAGATGATATAACTCAAAGCAAGATCCTCTATGACCCACCTTCCAGAGTAATGGAAATAAAAGCAAAAGTAAACAAGTGGGACCTGATTAAACTGAAAAGCTTTTGCACAGCAAAGGAAACTATAAACAAGGTGAAAAGACAACCCTCAGAATGGGAGAAAATAATAGCAAATCAAACAAGTGACAAAGGATTAGTTTCCAAAAAATACAAGCAGCTCATACAACTCAATACCAGAAAAACAAACAACCCAATCAATAAGTGGGAAAAAGACCTAAACAGACATTTCTCCAAAGAATACATACAGATGACTAACAAACACATGAAAAGATACTCAAATCGCTCATTGTCAGAGAAATGCAAATCAAAACTACAGTAAGATATCACCTCACACCAGTCAGAATGGCCATCATCAAAAAGTCTACAAACAATAAATGTTGGAGAGGGTGTGGAGAAAAGGGAATGCTCTTGCACTGTTGGTGGGAATCTAAATTGATACAGCCACTATGGAAGACAGTATAGAGATTCCTTAAAAAACTAGGAATAAAACCACCAAAAGACCCAGAAATCCCATTCCTAGGCATATACCCTGAGAAAACCAAAATTGAAAGAGCCACATGTATCCCATTGTTCATTGCAGCACTATTTACAATAGCTAGAACATGGAAGCAACCTAGATGCCCTTCAACAGATGAATGGATAAAGAAGCTGTGGTACATATACACAATGGAATATTATTCAGCCATAAAATGAAACACATCTGAGTCAGTTCTAATGAGGTGGATGAACCTAGAAGCTATTACACAGAGTGAAATGAGTCAGAAAGAGAAAGATAAATATCATATTCTAATGCACATATACAGAATCTGGAAAAGTAGTACCAAAGAATTTATTTACAGGGCAGCAGTGGAGAAACAGACATAGAGAACAGACTTACGGACATGGGGAGAGGGGAGAAGCAGGTGAGATGTATGGAAAGAGTAACATGGAAACTTACATTACCATATGCAAATATATAGCCAATGGGAATTTGCTGTCTGGCTCAGGAAACTAAAACAGGGCCTCTGTACCAACCTAGAGGGGTGGGATGGGGAGTGAGATGGGAGGGAGGTTCAAAAGGGAGGGGATCTATGTATACCTATGGCTGATTCATGTTGAGGTTTGTCAGAAAACAACAAAATTCTGTAAAGCAACTATCCTTCAATAAAAAAATAAATAAAAATTTTTAAAAAGCATCAATTTTTTGGCACTCAGCTTTCTTTATAGCCCAACTCTCACATCCGTACATGACTACTGGAAAAACCATAGTTTTGACTAGATGGACCTTCCTTGGCAGAGTAATGTCTCTGCTTTTTAATATGCTGTCTAAGTTGACCATAGCTTTTCTTCTGAGTAGCAAGAGTCTTTTAATTTTATGTCTGCAGTCATCATCTGCAGTGATTTTGGAGCCCCCCAAAATAAAGTCTCTCACTGTTTCCATTGTTTCCCCATCTATTTGTCATATTATATCTTTACAATTCTAACACAGCATTTACACCTATACTTAAATTACTATATTATAAAAGTTATATTGCTGTGGTTATAATTTAAAACCTTTGATAAAAAAGGGAAGTTTTTGTCAAAGGCTAGCATTGGCCTGACGGGTTCAGATTTTGCACAATAGAAGTTTTTCTTCTGGACCCCTAGCAATACACAAGAGAAGGATAACAGTACAATAAAAGCAAGGTTGCAGAACCATAGTGGTCTATCACACCAACTTCTCTATTCTCTAATGTCTTACCTTATTTCACTCATTGAGTTTGCTCATTTGCTCTTCAATTCTTAGGAGAAAGGAGAACCCATTTCCCATGATTTAAACAGCTGCCTAGAAACAACAATCATCAACAGCAAGGGTCTCAGGCCTCTGAGAGTGTGGTAAGTTCAGTTCAGTTCAGTCACTTAGTCATGTCCGACTCTTTGCAACCCCATGGACTGCAGCATGCCAGGCCTCCCTGTTCATCACCAACTCCCAGAGTTTACTCAAACTCATGCCATTGAGTTGGTGATGCCATCCAACCATCTCATTCTCTGTCGTCCCCTTCTCCTCCTGCCTTCAATCTTTCCCAGCATCAGGGACTTTTCAAATGAATCAGCTCTTTGCATCAGGTGGCCAAAATATTGGAGTTTCAGCTTCACCATCAACCCTTCCAATGAATTTTCAGGACTGATTTCCTTTAGGATGAACTGGTTGGATCTCCTTGCAGCCCAAGGGACTCTCAAGCGTTTTCTCCAACATCACATTTCAAAAGCATCAATCCTTCGGCGCTCAGCTTTCTTTACAGTCCAACTCTCACATCCATACATGACCACTGGAAAAACCATAGCCTTGACTAGACAGACATTTGTTGGCAAAGTAATGTCTTTCCTTTTTATTATGCTGTCTGGTTGGTCACAACTTTTCTTCTAAGGAGCAAGGATTTTTTAATTTCATGGCTGTAGTCACCATCTGCACTGATTTTGGAGCCCCAAAAAATAAAGTCTGCCACTGTTCCCATTGTTTCCCCAACTATTTGCCATGAAGTGATGGGACCAGATTCCATGATCTTTGTTTTCTGAATGTTGAGCTTTAAACCAACTTTTTCACTGTCCTCTTTCACTTTAATCAAGAGGCTCTTTAGTTCTTCACTTTCTGCCATAAGGGTAGTGTCATCTGCATATCTGAGGGTATTGATATTTCTCCCGGAGTGTGGTAAACCTTTGGTTAAAACCTGTCTTTACCTTTTCATATTAGAAAATACAGTCACTTAAATTTATGCAACTGTTATTTATTCTCATTAACTGATGCTTGCTTACAAATATATACATGAATATATATTTGATACTTTTTTCACAATAATTCATATAGGAGGATAATTCTTATGATAAATCCCTAAATGTGATTGGAATCAATGATATTTCTGCATTGGTGGCAGTTTTCACCTTGTCTCTCTAGATTCTCTGAAGATGGGGCCAAGGTAACTAACTGCTTACTGCTGTTTGCAACCATATTTTCCTAAGTAATGTTGAAGGAGTTGTCCCTCAGTTAATTGCTTACATCTTGAACTATAATCTAGTAGGTTGAACTAGTAGTTCTTGGACACTGAAGTGCTTCAGTACACTGGAGTGATACAAATAGGTTAAGGGTGCGCAATATATAAAGTTCTTCTGTTTTCGGATCGAGCAAGCAGGGCCTGGAGCAATCAAGGCTCTTATGGCTTGTTTGATGTTGGGTTCCCAAAGAAAAAAGATTCTGAAATGCAAATTTGAAATCCATTGTTTATCAGGGAGTGATCTAGGTGACAATATGAGATGGAAAGAAAGCAAGATTGAAGAGATGGATAATTCCAGTAGTCCTCAGCTGGTCCTAAAGGTAACTTCAGAGCTAGAAAATCTGATTTGTTCAAAATTGGACTGGGGGCACTGGGCCTTTATACACTTGAAACACTGAATATGCAAATGGACAACAGCTACATCATACATAAAAATAGAATTATAACCCACAATCTGCAACAATCAGCTCAAGAAGCAACCCACTATTTGTAGCAACTAATCCAGTGAGTCAAGGAAAAACCTCCATAGAAAACTTACAGACATGGGTCACAGAGAGACCCAAGAAACTGATTCTTGTCACACACACAAAAGAAGAACACATTAGTGATGTTCATTGTTCAAGTTATGACTTAAATTTTGCTTTAAACTGAATATTGAAAAACTAGAAGCTAAATAAAGATAAAAGGAACTATTCCCATGCTAAATATTTCATCTTTGATCATTCATTCACTTCTTTTTTCTTCTTGCTATTTTCTGAATAATTTCCTCCTAACACACTTTCTAGAGTACTTCACTTCTCATTCTGAACCCACTTTTCTCTTCCATGATTTGCATAATTAGGTTCAGGATTGAGACCAAACGCAGTATACAAATGTGTGGGAATACTGTATGTGTATTTTACTTCATATTTTATATGATTTTAAGCAGATTTTCAGAATTTCTACACTAGGAAAGTAATTTATTGAAAGAACATTTACATTGTGATACTAGTTCAAAAAATTGTGACCTGAGTAACTGTTAAGAGGAGGTAAAGAATGAATTTTTTCACATGATTTCCCCTTCTCATTGAGCCTGGAAGTATGAAGCAAGAATATTGAATACTTGAATACAATTCTGAAAAGCACATTTTCTTCATTTTATTTTACGATTCAAAACAAAATTGCTGGTGGTAAAGCTCTGACTTACAAAGTCTATCACTTTAAACTGTTCTTTGCAAAATATTCCCAACTCACAACTTATTATTTTGCTTGCAGATCCCTTAATGATGCAATGAAAATTATTTGAATAAAATACCTTCTGGGAAATTTATTCATCCTAAAAGTTTTATCCTCTTAAAGTATTGTTCCGATTATTAAAGAAAATTTATGCAAGAGAAAAAGAATTAACAAGGAGGTGTATAAACAATGATTAAAATAGGAATTGGAAAGCTAGACCTTGTCGTTTCATATCTTTGCTCAACCAATTTTAGCCCTGTGACTCTGGGCAGGTTATTCAAACAATCTATCTTGGTTTCTTCCTCTTAAAATGGAGATAAGCATTTCAGAGTTTTTGAACTCTGTAAGTAAATTAATATGTATTATAGTAAGTAAGTAAGTATTATATAGTAAGTAAATTAATATGGATTAAATACTAAGAAAATTGCCTGGCTTGGAGTAAGGACCAGGGCCACCACACTGCAGAGCTTCAGGGGCACTATTCACAGTGATTTCTACAACATTAGCACTCTGGAACACAGCATAACATAGGTAATGCGCCCCTTGCCATTGCATTCCACATGAGGTTGGTAAGCGCGAGGAAAGCATAGTTTTATGTTTTTGTGATTCAGGTCAGGACAACTACATGTCATGGTTCACTTGGGACAGTTACTGGTTTCTGCATTATAGGTGTTGCTTTTTTATCCTGGACGTGCTCTCATTTGAACAATAAATTGTATAGTCACTCTATTCATGGCTGTTTAGGCAAATCTTATTAGTATATCTCTTGAGCTCTGATGATCTATTCAAATCTCAAAGTCTATTACAATAGTGCATGCGTGCTAAGTCGCTTTAGGTGTGTCTGACTCTTCACCACCCTATGGACTGTATACCCCACCAGGCTCCTCTGTCCATGGTATTCTCCAGGCCAGAACACTGGAGAGGATTGTCATGCCATCCCCCACGGTATCTTCCCAACCCAGGGATTGAACCTGTATCTCTCATGTCTTCTACCTTGGTAAGAGGGCTGTTTACCACTAGAGCCACATGGGAAGCCCTCTATTACTGTAAACTTTGTTAGTTAATCTGGCTGAATAAGATCAATTCCGTTTCTGAAAAGGTCATTAATTTCATTCTGAAGAAACCCAAATTCGTCCTTTCATTTTTTTTGTGTGTTACTTTTTCCAATGATTTATATTCTATTTTTATTCAACTCTCTGTAAAATAGTACTTTAGCAAAGTTTCATAATGTTGCTGTTGTCTGAAGTTTTTTTATTTTTCACTTGAGATTTTGCATGTGTTACCTAGTCAACTGTGGAATCAGATCAGCTACTGTTCCAGACAATATGAAAACAGTCTTTGATTTCCATGTCATAGTCTATATAGAAAAGTATATTTGCATTTAAGCTTAGGCCAAAATATAGCAGGTTTGGGTGAGTCTACATGGGCTCTGTTAAAATAAGCCACTACATTTTATTTAGATTCTAAAATTATAAGGAAAGGTGCTTTTTCCTCTTTTGAAGATGAGTTTGTTTCTGTAGCTTCATTTATAAACCAGATATTATGCTCAATATGGTTATTCATAATCCTTCACTTTAATGGTTGACATTTGTTATATAAAGGTGGTATGAATAGGTGGTAAGAAATGGCCAAAAAAAAATATCTATCACTTTTGCTTTTTATTGGCTAGAACACCTTTCTTGCCACTAACAAAAAGTTCAGATAATTAAATTTTTTAAATTGTGTTTCAAGGGTGCAATTTTATTTTTTTTTTAACTGAAAGACCTCTTTTACTTAAATGACAAATATATTGAAATTTCTTTTGATAAACAAATATACTTTGATTCAAATTAGGCTTTTTGCTATAAAGTTATTTAAAAGAGTTGATAAACAATTCCTCAAATATTCATTGATGTTACTCAACTAGCTCAATATTTTGTTTTGTTGTAATTTAATTTATTTAATTTAATTTACTGGCTTCTTCCCAGTACTTCCCACTAGGCACTCCTTATCACTCAACTTATATTTAACATTTTAAAATAAGACTCTCTATATTTTCTTCTCTCAGCACAAAGTCATCTCTACCTTGCCTTAACCAAAACCATCTTCCAAAATGGTAACTTCCTACATATCTCTTTTACATAGAAGTTCTTTACTGGTTTCTCTGACTTTACTGAGAATTTTATGATTCATTTTATCTCTTCTTTTAGCATATCAATTGCATTTCTTTTTAAAAGTTTTTTTTCATTGTTGTCCTAGAATTTACAATATATATTTTAAATAATTGTAAGTCCATTTTCCAATAGTATTATACCACTTCGTGTATTGTGAAAGTACCTTGTAACAGTGTCCCCAATTCCTTTCTCTGCTTCCTTGTGATATTACTGTCATTCATTTCTTCTATCCATATAATATAATGACAATTGTTACTCTTATTGTTTTAAAAAGTGATTATATTTTCAATTATTTAAGGATAAGAAAAATGAATTTTTTTTTAACCTCCTTTATTCATTCCTCATTGCTCTTCCTTTCTTCATGTAGCTATAAGTTTCTGACCCTCATCTCTAAAAATTTCTTTTGGGGTAGCTCTTCTGGCAATGAATTCCCTCAGTTTTTCTTTTTCTGAGAAAGTCTTTATTTCTCTTTCACTTTTGAAGGATAATTTCACTGAATGGAATTCTAGATGGACTTTTTTTATTAATGTGAAGATTTATGCTAATTAGACTGGAAATTGAGCTGTGCTTAATGTTTGTCATAGATATAGATGATTTGGCCTTCAAAGTTGTCTTCTGTCCTGGTTTTCATCACCCATATGACTTTGAGCTTCCCTAAGTACTTCTCCTCTGAGAGACCTTGTGTCTGATCGCATTTCCCGCTGTTATCCAGTGTTATTATGTAAGCCTTGTTGATGTGACGCATAAGGTTCTAGATGTATATTATATATGATTGCTTTTCACCTTCCCAACCAGAGTCATGAAAGCCTTTCTTGGATCTTAGAGAATCTGGTGGACTTGCTGGACGTAAAGGCCACAAAGTATGGGATTTCCCCTAAGGTTATGGTCCCTCAAAGTTTCAAACTCTTATGCTAGTCTGCACTTGGCCAACATCGAGTCTAAATTAAGTATTCACACCAGTTTATTGCTCCAGGGACTTTTCTTATAATAATTGGAAGTTGACTGTGATTCTCTGAATGTTTGTCTTTCTAGATTTTAGTTTTGTTGTTTGGTCTGCTACCTCAGGTCTCTGATAAGTCCAAAAAAAAAAAAGAAATCTATTACCTTGTCCAATATTTTCTTGTTGTAACCGTGGTAATGATGACAACTTAGAAGTTCTTTATGTGAAGGAATTTAAACCAGAAGCTGAGATTATTACTTTTTAACCTTCTTGGAACAAATTTTAAAAGTTCTTTTTCAATGGCAATGTTCCCTAATGGTACTTATGGGCTTGGACATAGAGCATTCAGGCTTCTCACATTCATTAACTTGTGATCTTAAACTAGTCACTTAGCTTCTCTTTTCTCAGGAATCTGATTCATAACAAGGGAACAAAGATAATAGTGCATATTTCTAGTGGCTTTTGAGTTGACTAAATAAGAAATGAAATATAATACAGCGATAATGCCTAGCACAGTGGTTTCCAGATTATGTAAGATAAGTAGATATAACTTCTAAAAATTCTTATTTGTATTACTTTATACTGAACTGCATCAAGATCTCAAGTTTGCATTGCTAGACCATTTTCAATAAAAACTTTATGTTATCCATGATGGTTATGTGGCCCACATGGATTTCATAAAAAAAATAATAACAACATTATCCCAGGGCTATATTCTCATATCTAAAGTTCCCCATTTGTTTTTATCCCAGTTCCAATGAGCATTGATTTTGTGCACTGTTTGATATACATCTATCATGTAATGTACCTTGGGTCTCTTTCACTTTTAAAGTGATTTTAAAGGGTTTTATTTTTTTCAAAATGTTTGAGAAATTAAAGAAGCTCCTAATTTAAAAAAAATCTTTATTTTATGCAAATTGCTCATTTTTAACAGTTTAAAACTTTATATCACTTTAATTAAATGAATATAATAATCCAGGGTAAAAATATTAACTTATGAGTAACCTCTAAACACTTGTCATATTCCTGTATAATTATGAAGCTATGCAACCTTATTGAGACTATACTCATGTGGTTTGAATATAGATGGGAAAGTGTTTAAGGGACAACAGCCCCAGGGTTGATGACTTTTTTCCCAGTATTTTCCTAAGTTGTAAAGACTGGCCCTAAGTGTTTGTGTGACCAAATATTTAAGGTAGACATAGGAATATTACATTAACAGACAGTTCCTTTTAAGGAACACATTTTTTCCTGTTATCAGTTTTCAGCATGTACTAATTTAGCCATATGGGATAAGTTATTTGATATCTTTGCCTGGTACACATATCAGAAAATATTACTACTGAAAAAATATTTTTATGCAGAACTTCATAATGTATATGATTTTCTTATACATTAGCTGTACATAGTTTTGTACTGGGCCTTAAATATTTGTAATGTAGAGAGATTGCAGGGACATGAATAAAATATGTGGCTGAAATATACTCTTAAATAGTAGAACAATCTACCTTGATGAATATATAAAGACAAACACTTTTTAAATTAAAAAAATAATTATATATTTGATATAGCTGGAAAATGTTACTAAACATTTGAATAAAGGTCTGGTGGAAGATTTTTGGTCATACTTCTTCTATGATTATATAATTAAAACCATTTAAGTTTTCTGTTGAATTTTAAAGATCAAAGTATTTTTACATGGTTCACATATTTCCCCTTGTAAAAGGGAAAAATAATACAGGTTTTGTTAAATGATGCTGAATATTGGCTCATTTAGGTGATGACAAAATGTTTAATTAATAAAATTTTAAATATGAAAGTAAAAGAAAAATAAAAATTTATCTTTTCAAATTAATGCTTTGTTTAATTGTAATGAGCCAATTAAAATACAAACGGAAGACATTTTAAAATACGAAACACTATAACTAGGAACTTCAAAGGTTCAAAGTGGTCCTTGCTCTTTCCCAAGCATTGTATCTTTTATTATATTTTTGTAACTCAGGATCCTATTTGGCCCTGAGAATATCTATTAGTGTCAACAGAAAGGTGTTCTTAGCATTAAGCCTTCTCTTCTAAACGGTAAAAGGTCATGCAGACTTGAGTTAATACTTTGAACAGAGCTGAAGGCTTACTTTGCACATGGTTTCAGGATGAGAATGAAAAAAGATTGAGAACAAGGATATGTCACAGTTTTTACACAAGTACAGAATACCTATAGACATATATATTGGTTTATTGTTTATTAGCTATAACATTTTGCTGAATGTGTGAAAGCATTGGAGGAAAGTGATTTTAAAGGGTTTTATTTTTTCAAAATGTTTGAGAAATTAAAGAAGCTCCTAATTTTAAAAAAAGCTTTATTTTATGCAAATTGCTCATTTTTAACAGTTTGAAACTTTATATCACTTTAATTAAATGAATATAATAATCCAGGGTAAAAATATTAACTTATGAGTAAAATATTTCACTAAAGTAACTAAGTCTAATTATACAAGGGGAATCTCAACAAACATGATCATTTTATGTAAATTCCATTGGAAATTGCCTGAACCACTTAGTTAAAGAAAAGCTGAACTATATAAACATAAACAAATTAACATTATATACCCCAGCTTTATTTAGAACACTAACTGTTGCAGTTAGAATATCGTTAAAGTTGAACTAATAATACTAAAAGTAAAAGTGTGACAGCTATGAGAAAAAAGAAAATTAGTTTTCAACTTTGCAAACAAATGTTAGTATTTAATTGGTTATGCATTATGATATCAAGAATGAATAAAGAATTATCATGCAAATGAATCCCAATATAATGAAGCTGCATCTGTAATCAGTTATTTGATTTTCATTACAAACCATTTGGTCTAATTTAAAGATGCTTCAGTGAGCATATATTTATTGGGATTCAAAATGTAGAAAGGCAAATAAAAAGGTAAAATTGCACTGTTTTAAAGGGATGAATAAAAGATAAAATTTGATAGTGGAAATACCTTGGAATTTTATTTTTTTATCATATAAATGATGTTTAGAGTTGGAAGTGTTTTTGAAATCATTTATTCTTTTCTTGCAGAGTAAATACCTCCTAGCCTAACAACTTAGCAGCGTCTCTAGATATAAATACAGTTTGCACAGTCCCCTTTTCGTGAATTGTCCATTGACTACACTGTGTAGTTTTTCTTTCTGAAAAAATTAATTGAATGTAATTCATTGAAAATAATTCATTGAATGTAATTAAAATATTGTTCTACTTTCTGTTGAATTCTATGGTTATAATATTCATCTTCCTTCTGATCAGAATTGGTTCTAATTAGAAAGAAAGGCAGTTTAAGAACTTTATTCTCATCAAGGGCAAATCTGTTCTTTTTCAGAAACCTAGAAACCTCATTTTCAGCTGCCTTCAATAAATCAAAAAATAGATAGAATTAGAAAACATGATTTAGTCTAATGTAATGGTATCTAATGAAGTGATTTCAAAATGTCTAAAACTGTTCATAATACTATAATCATAATTCATATTCAGAAGAACTGACTCATTGGAAAAGACCCTGATGCTGGGAAAGATTGAAGGCAGGAGGAGAAGGGGATGATAGAGGATGAGATGGTTGGATGGCATCACTGACTCAATAGACATGAGTTTGAGCAAGCTCCAGGAGTTGGTGATGGACAGGGAAGCCCAGCGTGCTGCAGTCCATGGGGTTGCAAAGAGTTGGACATGACTGAGCGACTGAAGTGAGTGAAGTGATTCATAATGCAAAGTGAGTGTTGTCACATGCAAAGAGTATTAATAGAGTAAAATTTTACTGCACCTTTTCAGAACTTCTTTATATTTAGAATAAAGTGAATTAAATGTTTTCTATATTTCCATTTAATTTTCAATTGGCTCTCAGTTTTTCCCAAAAAATTAAAAGATGAACAAGACTAGCATTAGCTCAGAATTTTAAAATTACACCTACAAATTATCCTGACTGTTTTACAATAAAACCATTGACATCGTGATTAATATTTCCAAAGGGAATTGTAGAGATAAAATATTCTCTAATGTTTTAAGGACACACACACACATTAACAAAAGCAATAATAGCAAATGGTAAACAAATTCTCTCTCTCTCTCTCTTTCTTTTTTTGAGATGCTAGACAAGAGTTTGTGATATTCACGCCTGATAGTGAGATCTCCACTATTTTGAAGGTGAACAAATGAGCTTTAATGTGTTGCTGTTTCAATAAGAAACAACAAACACTGAACAAAAACAAACTGGGATATGAGTTCAAGGGGGAACCAAGACTGAGATTCTGTTTATCTCTCCTGCAACCTTACTAGAGTTGGATGGAGAAACTGGAAATCTTAGGTACACATTCAGTCCTCCCTTGCCTTTGCCTGCCTCTCTTCTTCCTTATGCATCTCATTCTCATTTTTCTAAGAACTGGCTTTCTTTGCAAGAGCCAGGAGATATCTGAATTATGGCTCAAAAAATTAATCACTGTAGTTCTCATTTTTTACAGAGACTAAGTGATGATCACTTCTTAGTTAACTGAATCAGTTGCTTGCTCTGTTAATCATTTATGAAAAATGAGGTGAAATTATGTGGTAAATATCTGACTTCTTGGAGGCATATCTTTGTCTATATGGCATAGATAATTTCTAGATAATGAGTGATGGCTCCTGGACTTAATTGAAAAGAATATGCATCATGAGTATTTTTTCCCATAGTTAGGAGAATAAAGTTCAATACAAAAACAATGTTAAGGAAATAATTTGGAATAGATAACTTTTTAGAATAATAGGTATCTTCCTAGGTGGTGCTAGTGGTAAAGAACCCAAATAATAACTAATTTCTCACCTACCATTCTTTATTTGTGGAGGAATATTTTGTTAACCATACTAATTTATGGAGGGACAATATATAATAGTAATTCCATTTAATGAACTCTTATTCCAGGCTTCACTGGTGGCTCAGACGATAAAGCATCTGCCTGCAAGGAGGGAGACCCGGGTTCAATCCCTGGATCGGGAAGATCCTCTGGAGCAGGAAATGGAAACCCTCTCGAGTACCCTTGCCTGGAAAATCCCATGGACAGAGGAGCCTGGTAGGCTACAGTCCATGGCGTCGCAAAGAGTCGGACATGACTGAGTGACTTCACTTTCCTTTATTCCATGTCAGACTAAAACTATACAGGTCACTGAAACTATACGTGTAATCAATTGAACTAAACATATAATTGTTTTATTGAATGTCTCATTCATCAAGCACTGTCCAGAGATCTGAATTTAGCTGCATGAAAAATTTAACTGAAACTGGTGAGAGTCCACAAAAGTAGATGAAGGGTGCTATGGGAAAGTAGGGGCAGGAAGTTGACCTTTTTTGATACAGTAATCCCATTACCTAGTGTTACAGATGAGTTATCTGACATTTTGCACTATTATTTCCCCAGTGTTCTGGAAGGGTAGGACAGAGCCTGAATTAGAAGTCAAGTATTTCTGGTTCAGAAGTTCTTGCTTTGCTATAATGAGGAGCTAATAAAATTTGGAAGTTGCTGTGATACACACAAAATCAAACAAATGATTATTTCTGGCATAGGCTAGACCTCAGTGTTTGCTGATTTTGAATCACATGATTTCTCTTGCTGCGCATTTCCTCTGCAGAAACAGATGAAAAAATGCAGGAAGAGTGGGTTCAGCTTTCTTATGAACCAAATTACCAAGAAGTGCCAAATCAATTTAGCTTTTGTTACTAGCAGAGACAGAAAAATGTCAAATTCACACTTTTCTTTGGATTTACATTTCTGAGAAAAAAAATCAGTTTCTTGTAAAAGTGATGCTAGCAGAGATGGAATATTTTCGATTTTCCTAATGCAGAGACATTTAAGGGAAGAAAGTCTTGATGATATATTTTAAAAGTAAGATTCATTCAGTATCACTTCACAAATAAAGTAAGAAATGTCTGTGTTTAAAAAAAAAACTCTTGATTTTGTATGTCTTTTACAATAACAAATTGGTGCAGTAGCATCTCCCATTTTCATTGCTGAGCATCATCTAAAACTCAAATTACTATGTGAAGTATGAAATAATTATTCTCTATGAAATAATTGAGATGTTAATCAGATGGCATATTTCTTATGTAATTTCAGAATTTCATATTTCTTCCTGCTTATTTTGGGTGGAGAGAAGTTCTGTTTTAAATTCTTAAGATTGTTTATCTTAATAAATCACTTTATAGCAACGTGGTACTAGCTAATTTGTGTGCTCACTCAATTGTGTCTGACTCTTTGTGACGCCACAGACTGTATTCCGCCAGGCTCCTGTGTCCATGGGATTTCCTGGCAAGAATATTGGAGGGGGGTTCCATTTCCTACTCCAGGGGATCTTTCTGACCCTGGGATGGAACCGCGACTCTTGAATCTCCTGCATTGGCAGACAGATTCTTTACCACTAGCGCCACCTAGGAAGCCCCAGGTAACAGCTAATGCTGCTGCTGCTTCTGCTAAGTCACTTCGGTCGCGTCCGACTCTGTGCGACCCCATAGACGGCAGCCCACCAGGCTCCCCCGTCCCTGGGATTCTCCAGCAAGAACACTGGAGTGGGTTGCCATTTCCTTCTCCAGTGCGTGAAAGTGAAAAGTGAAAGTGAAGTCGCTCAGTCGTGTCCGACTCTTTGCGACCCCATGGACTGCAGCCTACCAGGCTCCTCCGTCCACGGGATTTTCCAGGCGAGAGTACTGGAGAGGGGTGCCACTGCCTTCTCCGGTAACAGCTACTAGTAATAGCTAAAATTTACTTGAGAAGTTATCACATGTTCATTAACGCCTCAGTTACTAAAGCTACAACTAAGGATTATACTGACCCAATATTTTAAAAAGGACACATGTGTATTTCAAAATATTACTGAATCTATGCATTCACAATAATTTTATACTTTAAAAAGGAGAAACTGTAAAGATGAAAGAGTTGGTTGTTCAGTCATTTCCGACTCTAGGAGAACCCATGAACTGTAGCCTGCCAGGATCCGCTGTCCACAGAATTCTCCAGGCAGGAATACTGGAGTGGTTTGCCATTCCCTTCACCTGGAAATTTTCCCGACCCAGGGATCGAACTCGGGTCTCCTGAATCTCAGGCAGAGTCTTTACCATCTGAGCCACCTGTTTACTTAGTTTCCCTCTCAGTAATTTATTATTGCTTAATGTATTTTATTGATAACTTCTGCCTGACTTTACACTCTGTGTGTAATGACATAATTTATTCTACAATCACAAAGTTTACTATGGGAGGTTAATAAATATTTGAATACTTCAAAATATAATAATAAAAAGCAATAAGCTATATTTAGGGATCTTACAAATTCTCATAATTTTAACTTGAATATTGAGACTATCATAATATCTGGTCTTTTTAAATGGGAAAGTTTTTAATGCTGAATTAAATTTGAATATAGCATGTGCAAGAAAGTCAAGCACTTGCAATTATTCCAAGATTAATTAAATTAATGGAGATTATCATGTTATATTTTCTTATGGTGTTACAAAGAGATGGATACCATATAGAGACATTTTAAAAATAATCAAATATTAGAAACAGACAAAATAATCCAAACTTTTTCTTGTAAGGGTTTACTCTAATCTTTATTTACTGTATTCTTTTTTCCAAATAGCACTTTTCTGCCTTCTCTGAGGCTTTAAGTGAATTAGATTGTATGAAATAGTAGCCTTTGGAAGGTCAGTAATTTAATTTATTGCTGTTTACTTTTACAGATTTGAACCATGTGCATTATGAAACATATAAGCAAAAGTCACTAAGCCAGTGGAGTAAACTCTCCTGAGAATGGGGAGAAGGTAGGCTCATTGGGTTTAGCTTCATTACACTTCACAGATAGTGAGTTTTTTCTTTTGTTGTTTCTGTTTTTTTCACACAAATTGAAGATCTGTGGTAACTTTAGAGTTGTCAGATGATGGTAGCATGTTTTTTAGCAATAAAGCAATTTTTTTTAGTTAAGGCATGTACTTTTTTTTTTTAATTTAATGCTTTTGCAAATTCAATAGACTACAGTGTAGCATAAACATAACTTTTACATGCACTGGAAAACTAAACAACTTTGTGTGACTTGTTTTGTTGTGCTATTCACTTTATTTCAGTGATCTGAAACCAAACATGAACTACTCTCTGAGGTGTGGCCAATTAAAATTGCTTGGGCTAAAAAAAAAAAAATCCAACTGTAGCACTTACTGGCTCTGCAAATACAGGCAAGGTAGTAAACCTCTCAGCAGTTAACTTTCTTCACCTGGGAGGCTGGGCTACTACTACTGCTTCTACTTAATGTCTTTGTTGTTTCTTAATGGCTGATTCTATAGTGGGAATTCAATGTTATAAAAGCTGACAATACTTCATAATTTTTATTGCATAATTTTAATTTATTGCATAATTACATTCTCTGTATAGTTCTGTTTTCTATATTCATTGTTGCAGATTTCTTAACTTCTTTCAAAAGATTAGATGCAGGTCCTATAATGAAATTCAAAAAAAGAAGGAAACATGTAGAGGTAGCTACAGATGTGAATAAAATGTAAAGATCTCTATTATTAAATCAGTTTACCCATTGTACTTTCTCTTCTTTTGAAAAAACTTGTCAGG
This sequence comes from Cervus canadensis, assembly GCF_019320065.1. Taxonomy (NCBI): domain Eukaryota; kingdom Metazoa; phylum Chordata; class Mammalia; order Artiodactyla; family Cervidae; genus Cervus; species Cervus canadensis. Next base: position 19,981,937 of record NC_057414.1, on the reverse strand, counting down.
TTCAGTTTTAAATACTTTCAGTGAGATTTTGATTAACCATTGTGCCAAATTTGCATTACATAAATAATAAGTAACACAAAGGTGATAATAACTGAAATTATAGCAAGTATTTATAGAGAATCAAACAATCTGATATGTCTCTATATTTGCCTACATTACACGTTTCTCACTAACTGAATGAAGTATGAACTACATCTCCATATTATAAAAGAGAAAACTGCAGTTTGATTAACTATTACAGAGTAAGGGAAAAAGTATTGAAACTACGAGGATCCAAATACCTTTCCCTTTTCTTTATTTATATAAACATATTTCACAAGTTAGATCTGCATAAGTTGCCAAACTCCCTTTTTATGTGTTTTGGATAAAAATAACAGAAGCTCTGTTTTATCATTTTTTTAAGTGCAATATCAAAATTCACATCTACCATGAAAAAGAAAGAGATAACTACAGGCAAAAAACAGAATCTTTAGACTAAGTTAATTATGCTAAGTATTTAATTCTTTTTGATTAGAAACATTGTCTTTATGAAATAGTCATTGTTCAATTCAATTATTTAAAAACAAAAGAGTTTTAATTAAATGATCATATAAAAATTATCTGAAATTACATTTTCTGGGAACCTAAATATTAGGAACATAAAACAGTGCATGATAGAATTCATCCTGATACGATGTTTATTTCAGTTTATTCAAATAAGTATCAAATGTTTTTAAAAGTAGATTCTTTTTGTGTTAAGTTTGCATTTTGCATCAAACTTGTGGATAAATCTGAAATTATTTTCAATGCTTTATTTTCATATAAATTCAGAAGGATTTTCCACATGATTATGAAGATAGATTTTTAGATTAACTTGTAGCTACTGAATTCTATTTAAATGGAAATGTGCTAATGCATTTTAGCCTTGCAGCAATAGATTTTTAGAAATATAATTTCTGGATTTTTGCATTTTTAAAATTATGAATTGGTGTTTCCCTAATAGATACTTCAATTTAGTGGACAAATATGATTCAGCAATAAGGATTGTGTAATTATTCTTGAACTTTGGTCCTGCCACTTTATATTGATACATACCTTAGAAGTGCTTGCTTTAGTGTCTTTCATACTATGTAATTTAGTTTTGTGCAAAACAGAATAGAATAACTTACCAGAAATAAAAACTTTTTTCTACTTATAATTCTGTTTCAAGGTGGGATGGGCTAAGCTGGTGTCAGACTGTCACTCCCACCAAGAATGCCACACAAATGGGATAGAACAGAAAATTATTTGATTGATATAATGGTTCAGTGACGAAGAAATAAAAATTCACTGGAAGGCAAGAACCTCAAAGAGGTGCACTTAATTCTGTAGCCACACTTGACACCAGGGGATTTGCCAATTTTGCTTATTCCCTGTGGTTGAGAATCAAATTTGCAGTTGTATAGGGCTGTTGAAGGGGATACAGACAAAGAGCAAAGCTTTTTGAAAACCTTGGCACATACCTGGAATGTGATTAAAGATTACCTCTCATGAGGCTATTCTGAGGGCAATGATTTCTGCAATGTGCTGAGTACAAAGATTCTCAATTGTTATGACACAACCAAATGACATGGGGATGTGGATATAGGCAAGAAGAGTATTCATTACAATCTCAAGCAGAAACTCGTGGGGCAGGGATGGGGGAAAACCTTCTCTCTCTAGTAAGTGGGAGAGTGAAGGGTTTCGAGAAGAATGAAGACTCAGACAGAATGGCATTGCACTGGAGTGTTTACGGATCCTCTGTGCAGAAAAGAAAGAAAAGGAGAAACAGCTCAGCCTGATCTTATAAGGGTTTTACTAAGATATAATTCACATTCATACAATTCATTCAATTACATTGTACAGTTCAACAGTTTCAGTATTTCACATAATTGTGTAACCTACACCACAAATTGCACTCATCTCACACACTAGCAAAGTAATGCTCAAAATTCTCCAAACCAGACTTCAACAGTATGTGAACCATGAACTTCCAGATGTTCAAGTCGGATTTAGAAAAGGCAGAGGGACTGGAGATCAAATTGCCAACATCCATTGGATCATCAAAAAAACAAGAGTTCCAGAAAAACATCTACTTCTGCTTTATTGACTATGCCAAAGCCTTTGACTGTGTGGATCACAATAAACTGTGGAAAATTCTGAAAGTGATGGAAATACCAGACCGCCTGACCTCCTGAGAAACCTGTGTGCAGATCAAGAAACAACAGTTAGAATTGGACATGGAACAACACACTGATTCCAAATCTGGAAAGGAGTATGTCAAGGCTGTATATTGTCACCCTGCTTATTTAACTTATATGCAGAGTACATCATGAGAAACGCTGGGCTGGATGAAGCACAAGCTGGAATTGAGGTTGCTGGGAGAAATATCAATAAACTCATATATGCAGATGACACCACACTTATGGCAGAAAGTGAAGAAGAACTAAAGAGCCTCTTGATGAAAGTGAAAGAAGAGAGTGAAAAAGTTGGCTTAAAGCTCAACATTCAGAAAACAAAGATCATGGCATCTGGTCTCATTATTTCATGGCAACTGGATAGGGAAACAATGGAAACACTGACAGACTTTATTTTGGGGGGCTCCAAAATCACTGCAGATGGTGACTGCAGTCATGAAATTAAAAGACACTTGCTCTTTGGAAGGAAAGTTATGACCAATCTAGACAGCGTAATAAAAAGGAGAGACATTACTTTGCCAACAAAGGTCCTTTGTTGGCATAGTCAAGCCTATGGTTTTTCCAGTGGTCATGTATGGATGTGAGAGTTGGACTATAAAGAAAGCTGAGTGCCGAAGAATTGATGCTTTCGAACTGTGCTGTTGAAGACTCTTGAGAGTCCCTTGGACTGCAAGGGGATCCAACCAGTCAATCCTGAAGGAAATCAGTCCTGAATAGTCATTGGAAGGACTGATGCTGAAGCTGAAGCTCCAATATTTTGGTCACCTGATGGGAAGAACTGACTCACTGGAGAAGACCTTGATGCTGGAAAAGATTGAAGGTGGGAAGACAAAGGGATGACAGAGGATGAGATGGTTGGATGACATCACCAACTCAATGGACATGAGTTTGAGTAAACTCTGAGAGTTGGTGATGGACAGGGAGGCCTGGTGTGCTACAGTCCATGACGTTGCAAAGAGTTGGACATGACTGAGTGACTGAACTGAACTGACACCACAAACAATTCTGATATCATTTAGTCATAACCAATGTCTCAATTGGAGAAGGAAATGGCAATCCACTCCAGTATTCTTGCCTGGAATTCCCATGGACAGAGAAGCCTGTGGGATACCGTCCATGGGGTCACAGAGAGTTGGATATGACTGAGCACTTAGAAAATGTCTCAAATTATAATGAAATAACATATATACAAATCACTCAATAAATTATCCTGCTCCTATTAAATAGTGCTTATTTACTATTGTTAAATAATAGCCACATATTATTCAAGTAAATTATAAGTGACAGAAATTGTGTGAACTATCCCAACAGCGATCTGAACCTGTGACTGTCACAGTCATTAAATTTGGGACAGACTTGCTGACCTGCCTCAAATACCGTTCAGTAAAACATCAAATCTAAGGAACTACCTAAATTGACAGCATATCCATGGACAAAGTGGCTGAATACTAAGAATTATTCCACCAGCAGAGGTGAAAGATGAGACAGCCACTCAGGGTCTCATATATCTTCCTAACAATCCAAGTGCCTCTTCTGACCTGCCCCTTAACATGCTAGAGATAAAAGCTTTCCAGTGGGATGGGCTAAGCTGGTGTCAGACTGTCACTCCCACCAAGAATGCCACACAAATGGGATAGAACAGAAAATTATTTGATTGATATAATGGTTCAGTGACGAAGAAATAAAAATTCACTGGAAGGCAAGAACCTCAAAGAGGTGCAAAGCTCTCTAGCCTTTCCATTTCAAATGTGAGAAGAGACAAATGCAGCTGCCCACATTCAATGTCTACGGCTTAAAATGTTTGACACATTCTTCAGAGCACTGGCTACTGAAAAATCTCAGTGGAATGCAGGACACCAAGATTACATAAATTTCAATTCAGTTAGGATTCTGGGTGATTGCATGCTTGTACAATGTTGTTCAGGGACACGCATCTTCTTCTTATGGTTTCTAAGAATTCATTGTTCTAACAGAGAAAACAAGCAAATAAGTGATGGAATATCATTTAGTGATCGCCAGGTCTAAGCTCATTTTTCAGTGTGACTTTCCTAAATGGCCCAAAAAACCACAGGAAGAAGAAAAGTTAAAAATGAGTTTAAGGAAAACTTCTGGAATTGTGGTGTAAGAAGCTCCATAAATGATTTTTTGCAGTGAAACTCCAATAATGGGTGAAAGTTATAAAAGAACAGTCACTTAATATCGGGGAAATTATCCTAATGACAGAAGAGAGATGCATACTATAGACACAGATCACAAATGTGATGCATTGAAGAGATACATGGGTTTCTTAGTGATCCCAGAAGAGGAAATATTTCACTTTTACTGAGTGTGTACCATATTTCTGTCAGTGAGCTAGGTATTTTGTTTATTATTTATTTATATGTTTTTGGTTGCACTGGGTCTTCGTTGCTGTGTGTGGGCTTTCTCTAGTTGTGATTTGTAGAGGCTGCTCTGGTTGCGGTGCATGGGCTTCACGTTGCTGTGGCTTCTCTTGCTTGGAGCGTGGGCTCCAGGGTCTCAGGCTTCAGCAGCTGTGGTTTGCGGGCTCAGTAGCTGTGCTGCATGGGTATAGTTGCCCAGCGGTATGCGGAATCTTCCTGGACCCACAATAGAACCTGTGTCTCCTGCCTTGGCAGGGGAATTCTTATCCAGGGAAGTTCTAGGCATTTTTAATACATGGTATTTAATTGATAGCTCACAAAAGCTCCAAGAAGTTACTACAAGTTAGTTCATTTCATAACTTTCACTCAAAGAGAAAGATCAATTCATTCATTGCTAGCTGTATTTATTGATTATTCTCTGCATGCCAGATCTAACCAGTCCATCCTAAAGGAAATCAGTCCTAAATATTCATTGGAAGGACTGATGTTGAAGCTGAAACTCCAGTACTTTGGCCACCTGATGCAAAGAACTGACTCACTGGAAAAGACCCTGATGCTGGGAAAGATTGAAGGTGGGAGGAGAAGGGGACGACAGAGAATGAGATGGCTGGATGGCATCACCGACTCAATGGACATGAGTTTGAGCAAGCTCTGGGAGTTGGTGATGGACAGGGAGGCCTGGCGTGTGCTGCAGTCCAGGAGGTTGCAAAGAGTTGGACACGACTGAGCGACTGAGCTGAACTGAACTGAACTGACTGAAATTCAAACCCCCATGTTCTGACTTCAGAACCTATGCTCTGAACCTCTCTGCCATGCTGTCAACATGTAAAAAAGAAACAGAACAAGCAATTTTGGTGCTGTGAGAAGTATACAGAGAAAGTATTTATCAAGAAGAGACACTAAGGTTGAGGCAGGTTGAACCGTGAGGAGGTTGTGTTAAGTTGTTTCAGTCGTGTCCAACTCATCGCGACCCTATAGACCTTAGACTGCCAGACTCCTCTGTCCACGGGAGTCTCCAAGCAAGAAGACTGGAGTAGATTACCGTGCGATGTGCCATGGGATCTTCCAATCCAGGGATCGAACCCACGTCTCCTGCATTGGCAGGTTGGTTCTTTATCACTAGCCCCACCATCTAGTGGTTACCTAATAGAAGAGAGAAGAGAAATCGAGTAAAGTTTTATCACACACACAAACACAGGAATTTAATCATCAGTTTTAAAGAATCAGATGAAGGTCATGCCTCAGTTGGTAATTTCTAACCACTGTTGTACTTTTCTAATAATTCTTTGATTTCACTTCTTATTTTTCATAATTTCTGTGATTCTTTTTTAACTCAGTGTAAGAAAAGTTAGTAAACTGATATAGGAGATATCTATTACTTCCATTTGTATCTGTAATGAAGCTGTACTGGTCTGTTTAGAGGTTTTCAGTAAAAGCCATTAGCCAATGTCAACTAGTGAATTGGGGAAAAAAGAAATGTGTTCATCTGATGAAAACACTTGGTAAGTTATCTGCCTCTTTATTCCACTTAAAGACGAGATTGCTGAACCTGAAACTGATTTTACATTGCAACTTTATGTAATGAATATATTATTTTATGACTTGTCAAACTGTTTAGTCATAATTATAGTTTCTACATTATAGAACACTCATTTTGTCCTTCTAAAAGAGCATCATTTTTTTTTTTAATCTCTAAAGAACTCTAATTAATGAATGAAACTACTTGCTTGTCTGTCTGTATAACATTGTCTTAAAAGTAAGCCCTTTTGGGAAATAAAAGTTTATACATAGAAGTTAAAATGAGCCATTATAAAATATTTACATTTTCTCTATTTTTGAAGCACATGCAAGTAAGTGTGATTAAACAGAAAATAATTTAAAATGTGCTAAAATAGTAACAAAATATTTATGTATCAGATATTTTCCCAAGCTTTTGAATTTATGTTTGAATAGTATTTTAAAACAATCTATAGTGAGAAAAAAAATCTCTATTAAAAGTACATACTCATTTATATGCATACAGTCATGTTGTTAATAGCAGTTTAAATAAGTAGTAGATTTGAAAAGAACAAATTTCTTGGTATCTAATTTGAGATGGGAAGACTCTGCCATATAGTTTTTCACTCACACACTATCTAAAAACACTGTGGGCTAATAAGCAAAGTTATATTAATGAAGTGTTCACAAAAATGTGGTTTTGAAGGTAGGTTGCCCAGGCTTCCCTGATAGATCAGTTGGTAAAGAATCCACCTACAATGCAGGAGATCCCAGTTCAATTCCTGGGTCATGAAGATCTGTTGGAGAAGGGATAGACTCTCCACTCCAGCATTCTTGGGCTTCCCCGGTGGCTCAGCTGATAAAGAATCTCTTGCAATGCGGGAGACCTGGGTTCAATCCCTGGGTGGGGAATATCCCCTGGAGAAGGGAAAGGGTACCCACTCCAGTATTCTGGCCTGGAGAATTCCATGGACTGTGTAGTCCACAGGGTCACAAAGAGTTGGACACAACTGAGTGACTTTCACTTCACTTGACACATTTGGGCTTTCCTGGTGGTTCAGTGGTAGAGAATCTGCCTGCAATGCAGGAGATGTGGATTTGCTCCCTGGGTTGGGAAGGTCCCCTGGAGAAGAAAATGGCAACCCACTTCAGTATTCTTGCCTGGAGAATCCCACCAGAGAAACCTGGTGGGCTATAGTCCATGGGGCCACAAAAGAGCTGGACACAACTGAGCAACTACCGCCAATAGCAACAGCAACAGCTTGGCACATTTGAGTCACAGAACTGAATCTGTAGACCTTTCCTTCTGTCTCTGTTTCTGCACATTCATCCTCCTGGACAGTTATGGCAGATTACCCACTTCCTGCTCTTCTTCATCTCTGAGCTTTTGTGTATTCTGCTCCCTTGGCCTGGAGTGCCCGTTTTACTCTCTTCTTTTCCTCACATTTGTGCCTCTTACGTTGTTTTATATTTTAGATTCAAACTCACTTCCTTTGTACTATTCATTGTTCTTCCTCTTCTCATGTATCATTATCTATCACATTTGCTATAGTATAACTTTTACTGTGAAATTGTGACATTTATTTACATGCATAATTTCCCCAGTACTACCTTAGAATAAAGGAAACACATTCTAATCATCTGTTTATCCTTCATTGCTGGTGCAGTAATTAGAATGTGGTGTTCAATAAGTGTTTGCAGAAGGAAGTGAGGATGAGCAGCTGTGTACAGGCAGACAAAGTAGGGATGTGGAGTTCCGGGTGTGGGGGTAGTGTGTGCAAGAGAGCGCATGCGTCTTGGCAACAGTGACTTATCCAACGTGCATGGAGCAAGCATGCTGAAGAGGAGAGGCTTCAAAGGGAAAACAGGACTCTCGACTGTGAAGGGCCTTGTTACCTTGCCAAAAAGTACTTTGGGGTCCCGTAGACCAAGAGGAGACCTGGGAAGATTTAAGCCAGGAAATGAGATGACCAAATCAGTATTTTGAAGAGAGAATCAGTTGGTGGTGTGAAGATGAACTTTTATCTCTAAGATGTGGAATTAAAAAGGCTGATTATTAGTGATGTTTTTGTTAAAGAGGAACAAAGTTAATTAAGGAGACACTTGGAAGATGGAATCACAAGATCTGAAGAGGGTATGTTGTCTAGAAATGATTTTCAATGTAGTCTTTTTGATGTGGTCAGATGGCATGTTCTCCTGTACCGAGCAATGCCTACTGTGATTTTCAGTAAACTAATGAGATATTATTGGGCTATGTGCCTGGTTGGACAGCCCATATCAAGAGGAAAATGGAAGCAGTTGTCCTCCACCTCCAATCACTGCTCTCCAACATCTGGATCCTCTCTTTTTGGGAAAGATGATGAGTAAAATTCAGTTTGACACTGGAGTTTTCAGATGAATTCAACAGTCTTTTATTTTCAATTTGTGGAGTAATTAAGATGTTATCACTACATTCAGGGCTTTGCCTTGAAATAGCTTTAATAGATCTGTTCATTAATGTATGCAAATGCACCAAATTATCTTTTTATTACATCTTACTGAATTATTTTTTAAATTAATTTTTATTGGAATATATTTGTTTTACAATGTGTTAAATTCTACTATACAGTAAAGTGAATCAACTATAGGTATATATAAATCCCCTCTTTTTTGGATTTCCTTCCCATTTAGATCCTCAGAGCACTGAGCAGAGCTCCCTGTTTTATAGTAGGTTCTCATTAATGATCTATTTTATACATAGTATCAATAGTGTTTATATGTCGACCTCAATCTCCCAATTTACCCCACCAACAAATTATCTTTTATAAAAATAAATTATGTGTTCTTGAAGGAATGACCACACTTTATATCTCTAGTCCTAGTAACTGGCATGCAGTAAGCAATCCTTTAATAAATATTTGCTGAATGAATGAATGGTTGAAAGACAAATAGAAAGTTGAATGAAGAGTGAAGAAAAGGGCATGTAAGCACTTGTGATTCTAGCACAAAAATGCATAGAGAAGCACCATTTGCCTGAGGATCAATACTTTTCCCAGTTGTAACTGGTAAAGGATTTACAGGTGTGTTATTTTTTTTTTAAAGAAAATATTTTCATACGAAATTTCTGTCAATATTTTTAAACAAAAGAAATGTGCTCCAAAAATATAACTTTTAGAATTTAATGGCTCTGCCATTCCAAATTTAAAATATCTTTAAAATTTTTAGAGTGTGATTACCACTCTAATCCACTTGAAAAAAATCACATCAAAATCTAAATACTCTTTTTTTGTTATTAATTTAACAAATATTTATTGAGGAATTAGTTTGTCACATGTTGCTGTGATGATAATGCAAAATGAAAAGACATAGCTACTATTCTCAAGGGTTTATAACTTTGCAAAGAGAAAAACATATGCATAAACTTTTCAAGACTAGTGAAGTAGCATGTTCATTTCCTAGGGCTTTGGTAATAAGATACAACAGAGTGGGTGGCTTTTATAACAGAAATGTGTATTTTCACCGTTTTGGAGCCTGTATGTCCATGATCAAGGTATTGGCAAATTTGATTTCTCCTAAGGCCTCTCTTCTTGGCTTGCAGATGGCTGTCTCCTGACTGTGTCTTCACCTTGTTGTACTTATGTGTGTGCATCTTGTGTATGTCTTTTTATATATCTAAATTTCTTTTTCTTATAAGGACATCAGTTATATTGGATTAGGACTCACCCTAAAGACTTCATTTTAATTCAATCGCCTCTTTAAAGACTTTCTGTTTCAATAGAGTTATATTCTGAGGTTCTAAGATTAAGACTTCAGCATATTTCACACAATTTTAACTTGTAATTGGTAAGATATAAGATTTGGGCTGTCTAAATGGAGCAAGGGTTTCAGACTTTCAGACTCTCAAATTAAACCTAGAATGTATAGATATTTATTTCAGGCAAATAATAATACTTGCTTAAATATTTAAATATTAAAAATGTGCTGCTAAATATATGGAAATGAAAATGTTTTCTACAGCTTTCCTCATTGTATCTGCTGTCATAATCATTTCCACGGTTCACAACTGAGGTGTCATAAACAAAAGCAATCAGGACTTTATAAAAGCATAAATGCCTACAGCAGATAAGTATATAATACATTGGAAGCTAGTTTTAATGCAAATGGCTTTGCATGAGGAATGAGGTCAGTGTGGTGTCTATGAAGTACATCTACAAAACAAAACAAAACAAAACAAAGAAAAACCACCCTTCAGCAGCGTTTCTCCAGGACACCCACCTGCATACTTTCATCAAGGGAGGAGCAGGACTTTGTTCTCAAAGGAATAGATACTTCCTCTAGATATGGATTCATCTTCCTGACCTTCAATGTTTCTGCCAAACCCATCATCTGTGATATTAAGGAATGTTTCATTCCCCGTCGTGAAATTCAAGGCAACAGAGCTTCTGTACCAAGAAATCTGTTTTATAGCACATAAAGTGGAGAAATGCTCAAGAAATTAATTGTTCTTGTGATCCCCATCACTCTGGAGGAACTGGCCTGATATATTGGCACTATGGCCTTCTGAAATGCCAACTGGATGCTTAAATCTTTTGGGGCTGGGGTAGTGTCTTCCAGGATGTGATATATGGTCTATATGAGCAACCACCATATGGTTTTATTTCCTTCATAATCAGAACTCATGATTCAGGAAATAAAAGAAGAAAGAGAAGTGACTTTTTCACTATTACTCTGAGAGATACACTGACATCATTATTGCTGCCCATTCTCAAAACCTCTGGGCTCTGCTTGCCTTGGTTCCCAAGGGGGAAATATTTTAACTAAGCTCTACATCAGTAGTTCCATTAAACTCACAGTTTAAACCAGCAGTCAGTTTCTTTGAGCTCCTCATTTGGTGAATCAATAGGCAGAAGAGTATTGGTGTTCTGGCTGAGGTAATTGATCTCTATTATCAAAAACAAATTGTGTTAAGACACAATGGGGTAAAAATTGCAGAAGGTCCTCAGAAATACTTCTTTGTATTCCCTACCCAGTGATTAACGTCACTGGAAAAAAATGAAAACTATTTAACGTAGGAGGGAATCTCATGACCTCAACTAAAAGCATAACTAGCTAAGGTTTTTTGCTGAAGGCAGAGGTGGTAGAACAATACTGCTATAGACATTGATTGTGATCACATGACCAGCGGCAAACCTGAGAAGTGTAATAGTTATGGATAGCTTTTCTTACTTTGATATGTATATAGTTGTGTATATGTTTGCTTTTAAAATCTTTTCCTCTTAAATTTGCCTAATACCTAATATAATAAGAAGTATTCATAATAGTCATTTATTTGATTTACAAGATATCAAAGAGGAAATGTGACTATGTAGAAGAGAAATGATCACTTAAAGATAGATAAAGGGGTTTTGTATCTTATTTTGAGGAGAAGGTTGTACAGAAGACAGTTGCACTATGTTATATGGAAACAATTTTGCTATCATTTTTCTTAGAAATTATGATAAGTATGATTAATGAAGATGTATAGAAATGTTAAGTTGACAAGCGGTAAATTGTAGTGGGATTGTATTGTGTCAACTTAGCCAAAAGTAGAAGTACATTTCCCAGAAATTCTTTCCTTTATCATTCTGAGTTAGTTTTAGCCAGATTTCTTTGTGAAAACTGGAAGAGAGTAATGAAATAACAGCTGTATTTTTTTTTTTAACACTCCTGAGGTTAACGCAGGTCATCAGACATGAGGCAGTTTACATGTGTTATCAGTTCTCTGCAAGTTTCAATCTGTCCACATGGGTTTCACTTACCCTTGAAGTTTTCTGAGTCTTGCTGTCTGCATCAGATGTCCATCTTCCCTTCCTTATTGCCAATCCAGCTGACTTCAGGCTACAGCACCAGGCAGAATAAACAACTTCCCAAAGGCTATTTAACCAGCTTCCTAAATTTTGTAAGGTCCAATCCCAGTAACTCTTTGTCTGAATGTATTACAGTAGTTCTTCTTCTGTGACTGAACTCTGACTGATGAAATTAGTCATGTTTTAGAGCCAGTACAAGAAAGTTTTCAAGCTTTGTTTTTTTAATCATATTATTCTTTTGCAATCATGGAAAACAGAAGTTAAATTTCTATGTGTGTATCAACTTATTATTCTCACACACTCTGTGGCTATTCCCTACCCACTATATATGATCAATTTTAAGACAGCAAAATATTATGAACTTTGTCATTATTCAGCCAAATATGACACTTGAACAGCTGTGGGAGATGCATTTTAACTAGAATTGGCAAAAGCCAATTACTTCATTTAATTAAAAAACCACAAATCTTCTCCCAACATTTTCAAAAATATTTATAAATATTCTATGAATCATCAGTTCTACTGTTTTAAAATGGTTTCTAATTTCAAAAGTTACTTTAGTCCTTAAATGCTTTTAAAACTAGCCTCCGTTCCCATTCAAATAATCGGTCTTTTCATTTCATTTTAAAGAACAAATAGGTCTGCAGATTTCTATTCTGATTCTGCTCATTCTTACTACAAAGCATTTTCAACATGTTGATTTATTTTCTCCTCTCTAAATAGGTCCCCCTGGGTAAAAGTGCTGTTACTGACCAGATTAATGCATCAAAGGAAAAATATGGCTTTGGCAACTGACAGCAGTTATCTCTTCCAGCTCAAGATTATATTCCCTTCCAGATCTGAATTACTGTGAGAACAGATGCACAGCCAGCCAACAAATGGCCTGCTATTGCCTTTATCATCTTATGAGATTGTCCATATTTTAATTTTAAACTCTTGGGCAATAGTTGAACTCTGTGCACTTGGTGTTGCTTTGTTGTATGGGAGATATACAAGTCAAACAAAATAAGGTTCACATACAGAGGAAGATAATTATAATGCCATACTCTGAAATAATGAAATGAAAAAGCACATTTATATCTGGCATTATGGCAATGTACAGAAGCCACCTTTATAATCAAGGAATATTTTATATCAGGGAATATGCCTTTATATGTTTTAGAAATTTATCTTTTGTCATGTGTCTAAATGGGCAACAATTCAAATTGTAGTTGCACCAAGTAAATAAAAAATTTGACAGACTAAGACTCAAGTTTAGATTCTAATGTTTGTTCATCCATTCACTGAAAACTATGTTCTCTTTCAGTTTGCAAGATTATCATAATATAGGCAAAGACGGAAAGTATAGTCAACTAATGAGTCTTATTTAGAGTTATATAACCTCTATAAGGACGTAAAGTAATCTTTTCAAAATGACAATCATCCTTCAGTTATCTGCACTTCCAAATATATCATATCTAGGTTCAACAGCATACAGAATCAACGAGGTTGTATATTTAACACAATCATTAAACCTACTTTTCTAAAGTTGTCCTTTTGAATACATCCAGGCTAAAGAATTTTTAAGGATACCCAAAATGTTTAGGAAATGAATAGCAATGTAATTTGTAGTCCCTTACTCTTAAAATTATTTTTTACAGAAAATGAGCCTTACTTCCATGAATAGTTATATATGATAGTTCTTTTGGATGCATACCAACACATCTTCCATCTGTTGTATATTGAGGACATTACAATTAAGAGGGATTCAACAGTAATTTTAATAACTTTATATGCAATTCCTCATACTATAAAAATGGAGTGTAAAATGTATTACTAAGTAAGAGTATTCTAAAAATGGAGACTGGGGAGAAAAGAAATACAGATATAAGAAGAGAGTGGCATTAAGAAAAACCAAAATTGAGGCAAAACAAAAGAACAAATAATAATAATGTACTAGCAATTTTATCTCATCTTAGCTTACTGAAGTTAAATGCAGTCACCAAAGGAATGTCCAGTAAGAAAGAAAGTTAAAACTAAAATGTTTCAACTGTAAATCATGTTTGACTTCCAAGTTTATATGATTAACTCTTATTACATTTATCCTTCTAATTCTAAAGCTTGACTTAAATTGGTAATAAAATTAATTCTATTGATATAAACTTTTCAAAAGTTCCTGAATACTGAACTTCTACTCATTCTTAACAGATCTGATGACTACATGAAAACATTATGCTTTTCCCCTGGGAAATGTGTAGAATTCTAGCACTGAGAATCCAATTAGGATACTACTTTCTTCTGCAACAGCACTAGAATCCAATATGTTTTACTCTCTTTAATCAGTTTGTACAAATCAACACAGAAGATAGTCTAAATGGAAACTCAGCCCCCAAGATTAGCATGCAACCAGGACATCTAACAAAGCAAAAAATCCAAGACAGAAAAAAAAAACAAAAAAGCTCATATATGGAAGAATTATTCACCAGTGGCTTGGTAGTAAAGAATCTGCCTGCAATGCAGGAGACTTGGGTCAGAAAGATCCCCTAGAGGAGGTCGTGGCAACCCATTCCAGTATTCTTGCTGGGAAAATCTCATGGACTGAGGAGCCTGGTGGATTACAGTCCACAGGGTCACAAAGAGCTGGACATGACTGAGTGACTGAGCATACATGGAGGAACTTAAACAGAGGAAAATGGTAATAGAGGAGGCAGAGCTGCATTTTCAAATAAGCAGAATAATAATAATTATAATAACTAGCACTGAATATTTCCTATATGACCAGTACCTTTATATGACTCTATATGTTTCAGCTTCAACTGGGTTATTTATATCTTTCAACTTTATTTGGGTTACATGAAAGAGTAAACCATAGTCATAAAATAAGAACTATAATGTAAGACAAAATAAGGGTTAATCGCTCAGTAGTGTTGGACTCTTTGCAACCCTATGGACTGCGGCCCACCAGCCTTCTCTCTTCATGGATTCTCTCTTCATGGATTTTTCTGGGCAAGAATACTGGAGTGGGTTGCCATTTCTTTCTCACTGGAGTGGGTCTTTCTGACCCAGGTTTTGAACCCAGGTCTCCTGCATTGCAGGCAGATTCTTTACCATCTGAGCCACCAAGGAAGTCAGTCAGACACGACTGAGTGGCTAACACACTATGAAGTAAGTGAATAAAAATTATAACTCTCAAAAATAAAAACTGTTATTGAAATTAAGAACAAAAGGTCAGGATAAACTGAGAAGATTAATTAGGTTCTGGAAGATCTTCTTACAGAATAAAATAAGAGAGCACCACCAGATGGAGAAAGAACTGGGGAATATGAAAGAAAAGTTGTGAAATCTGGATGATACATTAAATAGTTCCAACATCTAACTAACAGGAGGACCAGAAAGAATACATATAATAGCATACATAGGCAATAAAGCAGATAATCCTTAGAACTGAAGAAAGAGCACTTTGATGAAAAGACATACCTCTCGTATTGAGGATAAATTTAAAAACAAACTAGAAAATTTATTTGATCCCTGGGTTTGATTCCCATGTCAGGAAGATCCCCTGGAGAATGGAATGGTCACCACTCCAGTATTCTTGCTTGCAGAATCCCAAGAACAGAGGAGCCTGGAGGGCTACAGTCCATGGAATTGCAAAGAGTCAGACATGACTGAGGAACTCAGCATTAGGTACTAGGTACTAAGAATGCTTAACAGAATTGAGAGCACTTTTCTTTAGAGGAGTGTCTCTTTAAAAAAAATTCTGAAATAAAAGCAGCATGCTTTCAGCTTCTTGACTTGACTATGTGTGTGATTTTACTTTAGTTTTTGATCCTCAAGGCCTTCTTTAGGGGCCTTCTCCATTTTCCAACATAGTTTACATTGAAGGGGTAGGATAAAGATTTCTCATGGCAAATACCCTGAGAAATCTTCAAGGGTTCTGTATTCTTACAGAAGCCTGGCTGCATCCTTGACTTCAATTCTCTCATACTTCTTCTGTAAAAATCCTACAGAACAAGAAAATCCTTTAAGCTACCCTATAGGACTAGTACTATTAATAACAGACCAAGCCATACCTCCAGGCAGAGAATGCCTACAGATTCATCCCGTTGCTCAATAGAGTGTGTTTGCAGAGGGACAGAAACCTGCTGGAGGCAGCAGAGTCAGAGTGGATGTTAACAGCAGTCAGGCAAGTCAATGGGGCACAGAATGGCTGGTTTGGTAGGTGGGAGACATACAATATTAGCCGGAGAAGAGGCAGAGTCCAGAAAACCATGCAAATACGATCCCCCACTCTCCCCAGGGAGGGATCTTTAGGATAACTGCTATGAAAAGTCTGAGAATGAAATGATCAAGACAGGAATACTGGGAAAGCATTTTTAAAAAGATTTTGAAATTTGAAGAACAAAGTACAATCCTTTATTTAATAAACTGTTTGACACTTAACAGAAGAGGGAGCCCTTGAGCTGAGAATCCCAGAGAGCTAGCCTTCAACCCTTCCTTTTACCTGCAAAAAGCTCTTACCTCTCACTTGGCACCTGTTAATAGCTAGTCCACAGGGAAATTTACTAATAAGGGAGGCAGTTGGATCACAGGGTGACTAGGGTAGGGATGTAAACAAGAACAAAATAATCTCTGTATACCTATCTGTATAGTTTACTTTTGAATCCTGTAAATGAATTACGATTCAAAAGAAAACAAGATAATTCCTTGGGCTTAAAAACAAACTGAAACAAATAAATTAATTTTAAAGCTAATCACATAAAGAATGGGACTTTATAGCATATAATGTTGACTGTACAGCCTTAATGAAATGTACAATAAGCACAGAACCAAATAGGAATGATTTCTAGTTTCTTCAATAATTTAATACTAGGAACATTAGCAATAATATTTTGAAACTATCTCTATTATATAATGAGACAAAGTAAATAAGTATATTATTTTGAGTTAAGATTATTAGTGCTAGAGAAGGTAGATATAATTTGAAGATAGACATAATTCAAAGAATTTAAGCAAGCCCATTGTTATATTCAAATTGAACTGGATTTGTTCATGTGATTCAATTATTTTAAAGTGTATCTTCTAAATATCGTCTTTGTCCTTTCAAATGACCTGCAAACAGTATCATTCCAATGGTGGGAATCTGTAACTCTAGGGTTAGCCTCCTTGAAGTCATTTTGCACTTAAAGTAATTAAAATTCCTTAGTAAAACAATTGATTCCAAAGTCTTAGACAAAAAGAGTACAAACGTGCCTGGGATAGATTTTAGTGAAAGGAAATTTTCAAAAACTTTGTTGGGTTGTGTCAAAAATAATACCAGAATAAGAGGTAAGAGAGTAAGGGGAGAAGAAAGAGAAATTAGGCCAGAAATAACATTCATTTGTCAACTAGAGGTGAGGGCTTGTGCATCCTCCTATTACAAGCCCACTCTGATCCTCTCAATGGCGCTGATATTTGAGGCCGCTGTCCACTTGTTTTTCCTCAATCACGTGAGTGACCAACTCCATAGACACACAATTTGCTTTTGTCTTTGCCCCTTACTTTCTGCCCTGCAGCAGTAGTTTATATGGCTCTTACGTTGATTGAGCAAGTTGACTACCAAGCTAATAATCAACTTGCTCATGCCAAGCAGCAGCCAAATTGGTAATGATTTTGTGCTAGTCTCAGCCTCTCAATAACCAATGTTGTAGCTGACCTGCCCTTGTGGTTCTTACAAGGATTGCAAGACACCCTCAGCAATAACCATCTGGACGCTTTGGGGACAAAAGCTTTATAACTCACAGGTCTTGGAAAGCATGTGGCACCCCTTGGACCTCACTATATAGTGGAGGCTAGAGAGTTAGCACCCATGGGTCTGAGGTTCTGCTTTTATATGGTTTGAGGGTACAAGACAAAGAACACTGCTCGCCACTCGGTTCTGGAAAGTGAAAGTGAATTCTCTCAGTCGTGTCCGACTCTTTGCAACCCCATGGACTGTAGCCCGCCAGGCTCCTCTGTCCATGGGATTTTCCAGAAAGAGTACTGGAGTGGTTTGCTCTTTCCTTCTCCAGGGGATCTTCCTGACCCAGGGGTAGAACCCAGGTCTCCCACATTGTAGGTAGATGCTTTTATCTACCTACCGGGGAAGATCAGTTCTGTAAAGAACGAAGTCAATAGCCCCTGCAGTTGATGACCTGCCTACTGTACACCCTGAAAGGAGCCTGGGATAAGGCACTCTGTGCTTTGGAAATGGGCTCCTTAGAAAGTGA
Source organism: Cervus canadensis (assembly GCF_019320065.1). Lineage (NCBI taxonomy): Eukaryota > Metazoa > Chordata > Mammalia > Artiodactyla > Cervidae > Cervus > Cervus canadensis. The sequence goes on along the minus strand of NC_057414.1, from coordinate 19,963,815 downwards.
GATGCATTTCAGGAAAAAAAATTTATGAACCATGATTCTTGCATCTTCCCATACATAGAAAAGCACCAAAATCATTAACTAAGAAAACTGTTTCTGGTGACTAGCATTAATCTTCTACTGAGATATGCTCTTGACTGCATGTATTCTTTAGCCAAAATCACATATATGCAGGCTTTCCCCCCACCTCTTTGTAGTAATTCCTAGGAGCTATCTGAGAGGTTGTCTCCCAGGTTGTAAGTCTTAGTAAGACACTGAATAAAACTCACCTCACAGCTCTTACATTGTGAGTGTGTTTTCATTCAACACGAGTGGGGGGCATAGGGTTTCATGGGCTTACTGTTTATTGGTGAATTTAAAACATAAGAGCAACTCGAGAAGAGAGGAAAAAAAAAACAACAAGCTGCCCAAATAATCAGTTACTGAAATTAACCAAGATCTCTGGAATAAAAAGGAGTGATTGAATTGTGGAGGGAAAGGAGCTATGAAATCATTGAATGATACTAACGAATCCATAACCATTGCTTATTGGGGTAAAATCGAGAAGTACAGGCTGATTAATTAGAGACATGAAAGTAAATTCCAAACAAAATTCCAGCAGCGAAGGGATGGAGACACAGATGTAGAGAAAGGACTTGTGGACACAGTGGGGGAAGGAGAGAGTGAGACGGATGGAGAAAGGACACCAACATATATACACTCTCAGGTGGAAGATGGCTAGCTGGTGAGAAGTCCGTGTGTAGCACAGGGAACCCAGTCTGGTGCTCTGTGATGACTTGAAGGAATGGGATGGGGAGGGGAGGGAGTCTAGGGAAGGAAGGGATGTATGCATAATTATGGCTGATTCAAGTTGTTGCATGTCCTAGACCAATACAACCTTGTAAAAAAAATTTGTAATTAAAATTATAAGAAAAAAAAGTGAGAGTGTTGTCTCTGGGGAGATGGAAAGTAGTGAGGAGATAGAAACAGAAAGAAATATAGGACTGCAAGCTTCAAAAAACTATGCTAATCTTTAAATTATGTTTTGTACAAATGTAATAACCAGAAATAAATGTGCCTGTGTGTGTGAAGTCTGAATCGTGGCTGTTTGTTTTGTAGGTGTGTCTAATCGGGACCTTAGGAAATAAAACAAAACATCATAAAAACTTCAGCTCCCTAAAATTTGACTTATGAAAACCTGAAATGTTTAAGGCTGCATCCAGAAGCTTGGGACCTATCTTCCTAAAGTTTTAAGATCTAATGGAAAAACATGAAGCTGCTTCCCAGTTGGCTTCAATTGGCATTTCATGGCTGCAGCCAGAGGGGATGTGTGTGTGTGCTCAGGAGCTTCTGGCTCTTTGCAACCACATAGACTGTAGCCCGCCAAGCTCCTTCTGTCCATGGAATTTTCCAGGCAGAAACACTGGAGGGGGTTGCCGTTTCCTCCCCCAGGGCATCTTCCTGCCCCAGAGACAGAAGCGCGCCACTCATGTCTCCTGCATTGGCAGGTGGATTCTTTATCACTGTGCCACCTGGGAAGCCCACAGCGACAGGGTAGGAAGTGCTAATTTCTTCAAGTCTGATTTACAGGCTTATTATTATTTTTTTTTTTTGCAGCTGTTCATTGTGTCAGTGTCACCACAATCTAAGGATTAAGAGAGGGGAGGAAATGTATCCCTGAAAGGAAATTGAGGTGAATGGATGGGAGTGACCAAGGTGTACAAAAATCAGAAACCAATGCCAGTTCCAAGCTCCAAACTCATCATGTTTACAAACAAATGTCAGCTGGCTCTTTCTCCGCTGTTCTCCACTAGAGCAGTGTTATCACCACGGGCGTATGGGTTTAGTGTCTTCAAATTGTCTTCAACACTTTCCAGTTTTTCATTCTCTATAGGTAAGCATCTGCTTATATGTTGCTGGGGCTTCCCAGGTGGCTCAGATGTGAAGTATCTGCCCACAATGTGGGAGACTCAGGTTCAATCCCCGGGTCAGGAAGATCCCCTGGAGAAGGGAACCACCACCCGCTCCAGTATTCTTGCCTGGGAAACTCCACGGACAGAGGAGCCTGGTAGGCTAGAGTACGGAGGGTCATAAAGAGTTGGACACGGCTGAGTCACTAACACACTTACACACACACAACTATTTGCTAATTTCAATCAATGTACTGCTTCGGTGATTCTCATTTATTTTTGCATTGTTATAGTTCAGCATCTCATTGCTGCTGCCTTAAATTATCAAAGTACCTCATTACTGGTTTAACTCAAGCTTTTTTTGTAATTTTTTACCTTACCTGTCCTGTGATAGGAATGATGACCTGTGGCATATCCATGCTGAAACATTTATTTGTTACAGTGAGGCCCTCCAGCTTTCTTTTTCCTCTTATCACAATGATCATGTTAATATAGGATTTTAAAATAGAAAAGAGACAATGACAGAATATCTGATAACCCAATAGAAAAAAAAAAAACCACCATTTTACATGTTTAACACAAATGAACGGAAACTCCAACTACAATTGCTTGAGACTTAATATAATTTTAGACATGAAGCAGATTAATTTTCTACTGAATAATACTGATTTGAATTTATTTTGTAGTTTCTCCAAGACTGACTCAATTGCCCCCAGCACACTATCTCTCTCTTTTCCAGCCCTCCTATGACCTATAGGATTATCATAAAAAGCAACCATAATTTAATTCTAAGTGAAATTCAGTTCTCAATGCTTTTATCCATTCATTAATTTTTTGTTAATGTATTCAACATATCTTAATTGAAAACTTTCCATGTGTCAGACACTGTTCTAAGTATTAATAATATAAATGATAACTATTGTAAGTACATCTAATAACTACCTATATCTTTTTAGACATTATTTTGAGCCTTTTATCTAATGTAATTCTCATATATGATGATAAGCCTTCTATTATAATTTTAGGTAAAGATTCTGAGGTTATGACAGCTCAGGTAACTTGCACACGGTCACTTAGCCAGTAAGAGACAGAGCTAGGATTCAAAGCTAAGTCTGACTCCAACATCCAGACTCTTTCCTCCCTTGTAAGTATAAGCCCAAGTTTGCAGTTTTCACCTACTGTTCTATTGTAAGCCCAAATGATGTCTTGTAACCTTACAAAGTGTCCTGGTTTGGAAGATAAAATATATGGTCACATTGTTGTTATTGTTGTTCAGTGACTAAGTCGTGTCCAACTCTTCGGGACCACAAAACCTGCAGCACACCATTCTCTGTCCTTCACTACTTTCTGGAGTTTGCTCAGATTCATGTCCATTGAGCCAGTGATGCTGTCTAACCATCTCATCCTCTGCTGTCCCCTTCTCCTCTTGCCCTCATTCTTTCCCAACATAAGGGTCTTTTCCAATAAGTTGGCTCTTCACATCTGGTGGCCAAAGTATTGGAGCTTCAGCTCCAGCATCAATTCCTCCAATGAATATTCAGGGTTAATTTTCTTTAGGATGGACTGATTTGATATCCTTGCTGTCTCTCAAAAGACCAAGGGTGTCTCAAGGGTTAATTTTCTTTAGGATGGACTGATTTGATATCCTTGCTGTCTTTCAAGAGACCAAGGGTCTCTCAAGCACCACAATTCAAAAGCATTAATTTTTTGGAGCTCAGCCTTCTTTCTGGTCCAACTCGCACATCTGCATGTGCCTACCGGAAAAGCCACAACTTTGACTATATGGACGTCTCTGCTTTATAATACCTTATCTAGGTTTGTCATAGCTTTTCCTCCAAGGAGAAAAGGTCTTTTAATTTTGTGACTGCAGTTGCCATCTACAGTGGTTTTGGAGTCCAAGAAAATAACATTTGCCACTGTTTCCATTGTTTCCCCATCTATTTGCCATGAAGTGATGGGACTATAGGCCATGAACTTAGTTTTTTGAATGTTGAATTTTAAGCCAGCTTTTTCGCTCTCCTCTTTCACCTTTGTCAAGAGGTTCTTTAGTTCCTCTGATTTCTGCCATTAGAGTGGTATCATCTGCATATCTGAGGTTGTTGATATATCTCCTGGCAATCTTGATTCCAGCTTGTGCTTCATCCAGGGTGACATTTCACATGATGTACTCTGCATACATGTTAAAAAAGCAGGGTGACAATATACAGCCTTGATGTACTTCTTTGCAATTTTCAGTCTGTTGTTCCATGTCCAGTTCTAACTTGCTTCTTGTCCTGCATTCAGGTTTCTCAGGAGACAGGTAGGGTGGTCTGGTAGTCCCAATCTCTTAAAAATTTTTCACAGTTTGTTGTGATCCACATAGTCAAAGGCTTTAGTGTAGTCAAAGAATCAGTGGTAGATGATTTTTCAGAATTCCCTTGCTTTTTCTATGATCCAACAGATGTTGACAGTTTGACCTCTGGTTCCACTTCCTTTTCTAAATCCAACTTGTACATCTGGAAGTTCTTGGTTCACATAACGTTGAAGTCTGGCTTGAAGGATTTGGGGCATTACCTTGCTAGCATGTGAAATGAGCGTAATCGTGTGACTGAACAGTTTTGGCATTTTTTTGGTGGGGAGGATTGGAATGAAAACTGACCTTTTCCAGTCCCGTGGTCATTGCTGAGTTTTCCAAATTTGCTGGCATATTGAGTGTAGCACTTTCACAGCATCATCTTTTAGGATTTGAAATAGCTCAGCTGAAATTCCATCACCTCCACTAGTTGTGCTCATAGTAATGCTTTCTAAGGTCCACTTGACTTCGTACTCCAAGATGTCTGGCTCTAGGTGAGTGACCACACCATCATGGTTATCTGGGTCATTAAGTCCTTTTTTGTGTAGTTCTTCTATGTATTGTTGCCACCTCTTCTTAATCTCTTCTGCTTCTGATAAGTCCTTGCTGTTTCTGTCCTTTATTGTGCTTATCTTTGCACAAAATGTTCCCTTGGTATCCCTAATTTTCTTAAAGAGAGCTCTAGTCTTTCCCATTCTATTGTTTTCCTCTATTTCTTTGTGTTGTTCACTTAAGAAGGCTTTCAGCTCTATCCTTGCTATTCTCTGAAACTCTGTATTCAGTTGGGTATATCTTTCCCCTTCTCCTTTGTCTTTATGGTCACATCAGTCGTTCCCTACCACTTCATGTGGCCCTTGCTTCCAGGGTAGGGACAGTTCAACCACGCGAAGGGATATTTTAAAAAGCCATCATGTATGCAGGTGAAACTGCAAGTCCAATATATCTTTCTAGCTCATCATTGTCCTCTGCAGCAGACAGTCTAAATAGAAAAGGAGATTTTTAAAGAAAAACAAGAAGCAGGGATGATGTTGAGGTGGTTGGCTGGCATCACTGGCTCAGTGGACATGAGTTTGAGCAAGCTCCGGGAGATGGTGAAGGACAGGGAAGCCTGTTGTGCTGCCGTCCATGGAGTCGCAGAGTCAGACACGGCAGAGTGACTGAATAACAACAAAATGAGGATGACACTAAAAGTCATGACTCCAATTATAGTCATTGACAGAGTAAGGCCAGCCTTGGTCAAAATTTTGACTCAGCTACAGACAAGCAGAGACTTTGAGCCAGTTATCACTGTAAATTGGAAACATTAATTGCATCTTCTTGAGAAATTACTATATTAAATTAAGAAATGAATATAAAGCTCTTTCAAAAAATATGTGGCACATAATAATAGCTTAATAGTGAGGTATACTACTATTTTATTGAATGCCCTGAATAATCATTTCCTTCATATTTATCTCATATTTAACATATGAATGTTTCCTGCCTTATAGTTTTGTGTCTTGGAGTTTGGAGAGAGCTAAGCATTTGCTCTTCTGAAATACTTTGGGAGTTTTCAAGTTGCTGAGCTGGTGAAGTACCTCTTTCAAGTTCATTATTTATGCACAACTAAAGGAAAGTAGAAACTGTCAACTCTGGAAAGACTTCGATATAGCTCTGAGTTGTGGATTTTCAATTAAAAATGGAATAAAATGGAATGCTGTCGTAGGGATAAAAGCATAAAACTGAACATCTGAAAACTCTAAGGCATCGCTTCCCTCTGGATGCTAGTAACTATGTGGAAATTGTTACAAAGATTCTATAATTTAAACAGATCTACAGTACATTTTCTGAGTCCCCTTGGGATTCCCTGCAGCAGCAAATCCCATGTACTTTCACTTTTTTGGTTGATTTTTTGCTCAGTTTTCTTTGTTTTCCCTTCTAATTTCACAGATTTTTCAGATACCTCATTTCTGTGTTCTAGAAGTGTGCATTTCTGAATGAATTTTATTTAGCAAGTTAAGATATTCAATAAATCAAATTATCCCTACAAAAGCCCCTTATATGTGTCTTTAATTTTGCGTTTCCTTTACTCTGATGTCTGCTTCTCTTTCTTCTATTTAATTATTTCTTTATCATTCTGTTTTCCTGTGTATTTCTATTTCATTTCTGTTTCCTTTGTCATGATGTCCATTCTGTTCCTTTTAAAACATGTGTCAAATGCATCTTCAGTATTCCTCACTTTGTCTATATTTTTCTTTTCCAATTTATTTTCACCCTCTCTCTACTTTTCAGTTCCCTATGAATTATCTCCTGAAAAGAGGGGAAAAAATCATGTGTTCAGAGCCTTTTATACACCAGGCCCTACACTGAGCTGTTTCTTTTTTTTTTCTGGTAGTAGATTGTATCGTTTCCATTTTTCAAACGTGGAGACACCAGAGAAGTTATGGAGCGTGTCCCGCAGCTACATAATGATGTAGGAGTTTCACCTGGATAAATGGGGTGTCCAGAGCTGATGAGTGATAGAGAACACTCTGTTAATAGTTCTCTCTTTGGTTTTCCCAGAGCATTTCTAGCATCATTATTCTCAAGTGCAATGACTAAAGGTTTCGCAGCAACTGAGAGAGATGACATTTAAGAAGGGCTGTGCCAGAGACCCAGGGACTTGTCAGCGGGACGAACCCTCTAGCACTTTAATGATTCTAAGTGATCGTCTGTCTTGCCCCTGAACTCTTTAGGCATGGACACTCAGTTATGCTGCAAAACCCCTGTATGTATGGTCTTCACACTTCAGACCAAAACCCCGCTTCTATTCTGCCCTGCTCAGTTCCTCAAGTTCTTGACTCGTGACCTTCTTGGCTTTTCTTACCATTTATTGTCTTCTTCATCCTTAGTCTGTATTTGTTGTTCAGTCACTCTGTCATGTCCAACTCTGCAACCCCATGGACTGCAGCACGCCAGGCTTCCCTGTCCTTCACCATCTCCCAGAGTCTGCTCAAACTCATGCCCATCGAGTCGGTGATGCTATCCAACCATCCCTTTGTCATCCCTTTCTCCTCCTGCCTTCAACCTTTCCCAGCACCAGGGTCTTTTCTAATGAGTCAGCTCTTTACATCAGGTGATCAAAGTACTGGAGCTTCATATTCAACCCTCTTTCCCTAACTTAGTCTTTCATTTCCTACCTCAACAGTGATTCAACATAGTAATTTAACTGCCAGGGTTAACTACTTCATTTAGTCCAGGCTAGACTCCTAAACCTTAACATTTCGGTGAAAGTCTTTGTGAGCAGTTGTTCCAAATGTGTTGGTGCTGCATTTGTGAGCATTTCTCAGATTCAGGAAAGAAATCTAATTGCTATGAAACTTTTTCAGTAATTGCAAGCAAGCTGAAGAGCTCATAGTTTTTGCTGCTCTTGCCTGTTAATTCAACCAGTTTCTTCAACATCTTACTCATAGTTCCCGAGAACAAGGAGGGTAGAAAATTCAAGAAGGAGCATTTTTCTCACTTTCATCAGATAGGGGTCTTAAAAAGTAAGTTAAAGTCTTAGATATATGTGTCTCAAGAGTACCACTTAACTGCGATATTACTTAGCAATTAGAGAATAGTGAGACATGTCATTTGAGTCTTTTACAGCTTGCTTGCCTTGAAACCCATTTTGTTAAAAGGTCAGACTTTAAATGATCCAATATATAATATTCTGTGCCTTGGGGATCCAAAACCATAATCTTAACACATTATTCTGCCCAAGTGGAGTTGACTGCAAAGGCATGGAGTAGAAGTATCATTCCACTAGATTTCTGATCAAGTTTGCTGGCTGGGGAGTGTGTGCATATGTCTTAGCTGACAGATGCTTGTAAAAAATATTTCAGAACATTTGAGAATACTGGCATCTATAATTTATCAAAGCAGCCATTTTAAAAATGAATAAAACATAGCCACACTGTTTTTGAATCACAGGTCTCAGATTTGCTTGTTAAAATAAAAGTAACTTATTTTGAAAAGATACTAGTTGTAGTTCTAATATGTAATTTCATAGTTTTGCAAATACATTTCTACCTTAAAATGTAAACTTATTTATTTATTGAGACATGTAACAATAAATATATTAAAAGGAAAATAAATTGGCAGTACTCCCCAATCCAAAATGCATCAATTTAAAATATATTTACCTGTACTAACGAATGTCTCTACTGGAGAAAGATGCACAGTGAATTAATACAGGATATGTTTTATATTATGCTCCCTAAAGAAAACTCTTTATGAACAATTTATAGAAACTAACAATAGTGAAAGAGAACATGGAAGGGTAAAAGAAAAGATAATAAAAATGAAAGAAAATCCAAACAGGAGAGTTGTTACAATGGAAGATTCAATGGAAACTTAGGTTAAAGAACGATGATAGATCAATATAGAAATTTACCTGATGATAACAACATTTATTTTTTTCTTATATTACATTTAATTAGAATTTTTTTCAAAATGAATAAAAAAGGATTGTGGCATAGTTAAAAGAATACCCAGAACTAGATGTTAGGAAACATATTCCTAAATAGCCAGTTATTGTATACAACTAAATTTATTGTTAACCCATTCTTCATTTCTATAGTGAGGGAGCTGCTTACTTCTGGGTCAATGGCTCCATTATTCTAGATAAATTATCTGTATGTGGAACCTAATAGCTCCAGTCAACTAGTAGAAGTAGCAAATTAAGAAAGAAAAGGGGGCATGGACTCCAAGATACATTTAACTATAAAGTTAGCTTTCTTTATGTGCAGTTACCCACCAGATAACTCAAAAGAAAGCCCAGTCCTACTCACTCTATTTTATAAAAAAAAAATCTGGAATAAAAAAGATTTTGACTGTCAAATTTCACTGAGGCTCATCATTACTCTTTGGAAATTGATCATTATACAGAGAAGCTCTTAGAATTTCTGTGGTTTTAGCCAGTTATTATAACCTATTATTAATTCAGTGTCATATAGAAAAGCCCTGGTTTTCAGATCCACTGATCTCTTTGATACAGATCTCTCGTCAGGAATGCTGAGCAAATGCTCTTCCTTAAAAATCCTTAACAGTAAATTTAATTTCAGACAATTAATATGGTCTATCTTCAAATCTTCTTATATTAATAGAAGGTATTTACAACTTTGAGTTGAGAAAAGACACAGGGAGAATATAAAAGTGTCAAGTAGTTAATTGGAAAAACACAATATTTTCTACTTCCTGGATTGACAGTACAGAGTTACCTTAAAAAAGGAAATGGGGGCTAATTACTTTACAATATTGTAGTGGTTTTTGCCATACATTGAAAGTAATTAGGCTCCAACTAATAAAAAAATAAATGGGGAAAAAAAAAGGAAATGGGGTTTTCCTTCGTTATTTAAACAAGTCTCCTCCTCTTTTAACAGAAAGTTTTCCATTGCCCATAGCTGAACTTCATTTTAGCACACACTTTGTGTTGCTACAGATACAATATTACAGCTTAGGATAGTGCTACGCATTGATTATTTAAAGAAGGCAATTGTTTGTATTATTACAGAAACTCAGAGTCAGGGAGCATCTCCAAATGTGATCTCACCCCTCCCTTTCCTCTACTTATTGCAAATAAGTAGATGAGATTTTCTATGTGGAGTCAGACAATTCAAACCCAGCTGTTACTTGATAGCTGATGACCTGGGCATATCACTTAGTTCTTTGGTTCATGGTTCATTCATCTGAAAGATGTTAAAATAATATATAATTCTGAGAATTGCTGAGAGTTTTTTAAAAGATACAGATTACATAGAGTTAGTGGTCAGCAAAATTGAATTTCACTTCCCTTCTGTTCAGTTCAGTTCAGTTCAGTCACTCATTCATGTCCGACTCTTTGTGACCCCATGAATCGCAGCACACCAGGCCTCCCTGTCCATCACCAACTCCTGGAGTTTATTCAAACTCATGTCCATTGAGTTGGTGATGCCATCCAGCCATCTCATCCTCTGCCGTCCTCTTCTCCTCCTGCCCCAATCCCTCCCAGCATCAGGGTCTTTTCCAATGAGTCAACTCTTCGCATGAGGTGGCCAAAGTACTAGAGTTTCAGCTGCAGCATCAGTCCTTCCAATGAACTCTCACTTCCCTTAGCAATTCATAAAAAGTTGTGTTGGTCAATTGCTTATTCATTCTCAGATTTATCATCACCCATGCCCTGCTCCGGCTAACTGGTACCAGTGTTATCTCTGTATGAATGATAGCTTCTATTTTCCTGGCTGGGTGATGTCTAGTACAGCCATTTAATCTCCTTGTGAAGGGTTATTAGCACAGATTTTATTTTTATTTGGTTTTACTTTTTGAGTTAATCATGGCTATTCTCAGTTATTTACATTCCCCTGGTTAACATAGGTTTATAAGAATTGTAATGAACAAAGTGATTAGACACTTTTATTTTTCTCTTTGCACATTAGGAAAAGTTTCATAAATCTAATTTTACTATTCTTTAGCTGTGTCACATCTTCTAATTTGTATTTACAAGTAATTGCACCCAGTGAATAAGTACTTGGACTATTTCAAATTATGTTTATGGAAATTGCATTCTAACTTCATTCTAATTTTTTTAAAAATTATATTTTAATGGCTTCAGTGCTCTCAAAAGCAATAACAGTTTAATTATTTTGACTATATTGTAATGTGTGCCTATTTTCTATTCATGATCCATCTGTGTTATTGAAAACCTTGCAATTAATTCTTAGGAGTTAATGAATTACTAGAGGGAAAAACCTTCTGATGTTGGCCATTGAAGGACTGAATTATTTACTACTCAGAGAAAGAGTGCATGTATTTACATAGATGATCATTTAGTTTCATCTTATCCCAGAGTATAATGTCTCGGTGGTAATCACTCTTAACTTGGAGACAGTTTTGTCCACCTCTGTGCATCTGTTGAAAGGAAAAGTTATTATACATGTTCAGCATTGAGGGTAAAGAGGAAGGATTATATAGAGGCTGTTTTCATTAGTCAGGATAAGTAATGCTAACTGCTGCAACACACTCTGAGATCTCAGTGGATTTAAAAAAATGAAAAAGCTTTTTTGCTAATTAAAAAAATGTTTCTCTTTTTCTTAATACAGGAAAATGTTTAACATTTTATTGTTTTTTTAATTTTTACAATGCTTTGTTGGTTTCTGCCATACAACAATGCAAATCAGCCGTAATTTTACATACGTGCCCTCCCGCCCCTTCTCCCATCGTGTCCCTTCTGGTCATTACCTGTAAATCAGCCATAAGTATACATGTATCCCCTCCCTCTTGGGTCTCCCTCCCACCCTCCCATCCCATTCTTCTAGATCATCGCAGAGAACCAGGCAGAGCTCCCTGTGTTATGCAACAACTTCTCACTAGCTATCTGTTTTTTTAATGGTTCATATAGGGCCTAATGCAAGCTAGTGAAGGGTCTCCTCCATTCTGAGATGCAATGATACAGGCTCCATCAAACTTGTAATCCAACCATCTCACCTATGGACTTCACATAGGATGTTTTCAAGGAGCAGAACCGGAAATAACTTGCATCACTTCTGCCTGATTCATTGACCAGCACCTGGTATCAAGGACTTAATCTAATTACAAGACAAGTTCAGGCAGCACAGGGATAGTAGGTGAATGTTTTCTACGTCTGCTATGTTCACAGAAGGTGGGGATGGGAATCAGGAGGAAAAAACTGCACATCAATCTTTTTCTTCCTGGAATATCTGGACTTCTTGCTTTTCTGAGGAATTCTTCTGCAGGTCTTTTGGTAAGAGACAGAGATTTGGAAGCTACTTTCTTCTTGACACCTATCCAAATACCCTTCAGGCAAAATGTTAATTGCTCCTTTCCCTACATTAAAATTTTTTTGTATCGTTAATATCAATAACAGCTTCTAATCATTGAACACTTACTTTATGGCATTATATATATATATACACACATATATACTTCTATGTATATATGTATATCCTCATATAATTAATTAAATTGCACCCAAAATTCTACAATATAGATATTATCACTCTTTTATAAGTGAGGACATGGAGAATTTAAAAATTAAGTAAAAAACTCACTTTTGCAACACAGAGCTAGTAAGCTGCAGAGCAAAGATGGGAGTCAAGGCCTGTCTGATTCCAAACGCTCTTTCCCATGATGTGTATCTGCCTCCACCATATATCTTGTTTCTTTCCACATAGCAATTAATAAAATGCATTGCAGCCATGCGGATGGTCTCTCTGAGCTAGTCTTTAGAACTCCAGAGCCCAGCATGTTTAAAGGCTTTCTAACACATATGCTAATAAATGATGGACCATTAATTAAGGCTCATGAGAACTTACAGATGTTTTTCTTTCCTTCTTTCTATACCTTCTTTACCTTGTCAACGGGCTGCAGTACAGCCTAGGTTAACTAGAAAAGGCAAGCAATTATTTTGTGTAGCGCTTGATAACACCTGAGCTCTGAGAAGAGCTCAGGGCCGTTTCCATCGCTGACTTGGTTCACACAAGAAATCTAAGGAGACGTGTCCCTGCAATTGTTCTCCTCCACTTGTTTCCCTGCTGTTTCTGCTACTTGCATTAGTTTCTTAAGGTCACTGTACAAAGTGCCGCAAACTTGTTGATCTAAAACAATAGCTATTTATTTTTTCATAAAGGCTAAAAGCCTTTTTCATAGAGGCTAAAAGCCCAACATCATGGTGTTAGCAGGGCCATGCTCTCTCTGAAACCTGTAGCGGACAATCCTTCCTTTTGTCTTTTCCTAGCTTCTAGGGGTGTCTCTCCATCCTGGGTGCCTCTCCGCCTGATTTCCACCTCTATCCTCATATGCCTTTTCCATATGTGTTTATCTTCAGATGGCATTTTTCTCTTCATATAAGGACATCAGTCAGATTACATTAGAGCCACTTTAATGATTTATCTTAATCTGATTACACCTGCAAACAAACCAGCTTGCCAGTGTTGGAAAGTAGGACTTCAATGCATAAGTTTAGGAGATGGAATTCAATCAATAACACTATGCTAATTATACTAACTTCCCCGCTTAAGCCTTTTTTCTTGCCAATGCAGCTGTGTTCATTCACATTTCTGTGGCTGGTATAAATTACTACAACTTGCCTTTTATCTTTGCTCTGATTTCTTCTCCTTTCCTACTCTGCTGCCTAATTCAGGCCCTTTTGATCCAGGAGCAGGGATTCCTGTAGGTTTGTGGTACCTGGAGAGATTCCTGTTTGCTCAAAGACATCATCATCTCCATTCACCTTCTGTATCTCTGGTTTCTATGTGACAGTTCCAGGAACTTCTAAATCTAAAGCACATTCCATCTCTCCTGAAAAGTGGATCCCCAATGGATTTATAACAGATTCCTTTGGAGGATACTCAAAGAGGTAGATGAGTTCTTATCATTTGATATGCTAGCTGAAGCCTAAGTCATTCACACATGCATTTATTCCGGTATTTACTGAGCAATTAATTGTTAGATGCTTATGGTATGGTAGGAACTGTTTGAAATTGAAGAATAAAACATATTTTGGGGAGATTTCATTGAAGTGGAAGAGCCTGGCATAACATATGATTTCAGTACATCAGGCAAAAAAAAAGTTGTGTAGAAAGTGGGGGTCAATGTACCCCCAAAACACTCACTGGCTTTACTGCTCTAAAAAGCAAGACATACTCATGGCAACCCTTTGATGAGTGGAGCCATTTTAGGAAGTTTTAAATTGAAGAATAAAACACGTTTTGGAAAGATTTCATTGTAGTGGAGGAGCCTGGCATAACACATGATTTCAGTACATCAGGCAAAAAAAAGTTGTGTAGAAAATGGGGGCCTAAGTACCCACAAAACATTCATTGGCTTTACTGCTCTAAAGCAAGACATACTCATGGCAACCCTTTGATGGGTGGAACCATTTTAGAAAGTTTAATTTTTTTTAAGAGGTTTTGAATATAACCACTATACGGGCCCACTTTATATCAGGCACTTCAGAAAACCATATGAAGGTTGGAGTCCAGCTGTGATTTAGCTACATATGAGGAGTCTGCTCTAGACTGGCTGGCCCTAGAAAGAAGCCAGAATGCTAAAAACTCTAGGCTAGCCCCCCAAACACTTCAGGTTATAAATATTGAAATCGTGGATTTTCTAGCTCCTGGAGGATAGGGGTTATCTTCCACTTTTTTGTTTATTTAACTTATAGTGCCCAACAAAGTTCCTGGTTCAAAGTAGATACTCAACAAAAGTGTTAAATAATTCCATGTACGCTAGTACCTATAGATGCAATTGCAAACACTGTAAGCTTCACACCTTTGGCCAATGACTCTTTCTTTCATCTCTGCCTCTCCAAAGCTTAATAAAGGTTCTAGAATACAGTGAGGTTGACTTTAGTTTGATTAGCTATCAGTATTGCCCAATTTTAAAATGTGCTGCAACCTGTTCTCCTTATCAAGCACCCACATTTGCTGCATTTGGCTGAGAGCTTACCTCAAGAAAAAATACCCAAACCTCTTCCATTGAGTTGCTTTTTATTCTTGGAAGAAGCTAGTTGATTAATTATCTACTCTGATGATTTATTTTTGGTACAATTGCTCATGATGTTTAATGCAATGTAACGACAAACTGGGATGGGCAGCATGTGGGCTCAATGCAATGTGTGATTATTTTCTTCATTAATCATATCCAAAGCTGATTGCTTCTTTTACAGTTTTCTTGAAGTTTAATAATTTTTGAGGTAATTCAAGCTAATGTTTTGGTTTTTTTTGCAAAAGACATAATTTGGTTTAATTCACAGTACTTGGTTTCTAAGTGGGTTTAAAAAACAACCTATATAGATTTCTTTTTTCTCTTGCCTTATGAGAAATATTGATCACCAGATTGCTCCTTTGTAAAGGAGGGTCAAATCACCCAATTCTTCAGGAAAAAATTTTAAAAAATTACTGAACTGTTGACTTCACTTCCTTTATTCATAAATACTTTTATTCATGCCTATTCATGATAAAGTAAAATCAATATTGAATAATTTCAATACATATAACTTTTTGAAGCACCATTGAATTCATTCAGAACCTTTTTATAGATTTTATGTTTGAGGACTCTTTTTTACAAACTTATTGTATGGTGGCATAATAAAATACGTGCATGCCCAATATTTTAAGAGTAAAATATTTAAAATAATAATAAAAATTGTAGGATTTTCAATTTAAATATAGACTGATACAAACAACATTAATTTCCAATAGAATAGAGTGATGATGAAATTTACCATATTTTTTGCAGAGAAAATAGATTTCGCTATAGAGAAATTTACACTTGATATTACAAAAAAAAAATCTATGAATAAAAATACTTCAAAATAACATTGACCATGACAGTTCTAAACACATTAGACACTCAATTCTAGTAACCTAAATGTTCCTCATCCAATCTGAATTTGATCGTCCATGTATTTTATGCAGTTTCTTTCATCTGCTTGGGACATCGTGGTCTCCATGTCTCCACATCTGTCAAGGACTCATCAAGGCTTAGTTCAAATTGTTCCTCCTTACAAGGGTTCCATACTCACTCCCTAGCATTTTTGGAAGTGATCTGTCCCATAAGATTTTTTTTTCTTTTTACACAATTTTTGTTTGTATATGTGTAATTACATGGATTCATTTGGGCAACCGTGAGCTGCTTGAAGATAGACAAGGCAATTAATATATTTTTATCTCCTAAGCAACTAGTTCTGGTAGAATGGGAAATAGGCCTCTGTCTCCAACCAGAAACAAAGGCACACAAACCAGCCAAAGTCAGCTTCAAAAAACACAGCAAATTATACCCCTACCCTTTGACCTCCCTCGGTCTCCGTGCTATATTGTAATGCATGATGAATAAGTTGTCTCATAAATGCTGAAAACACCTAGTGAGAAAATCATGAAACTGTGCCCCATATTCTGTCATGCACGGTGTGTTATGGTTACCACTGTGCACACACTAAATATTTCCAGAGACCTCCCCCGCCAAGGAGAATTACAATTTTCTTGAGAAATAAAATAATCCATAATCTACCTCTTGCTGCTTCAAGGCAAAAGTAATAGGATGTGTGATATGAACAAATAAGATTTTACTGAGTTCCTGTTGCTGTTTCTCCTAGGATATTTTCATATTTTTTAGATTTTCTATTTGTTATTCTCATTCCATGTCTTTTTTCTTATGCCTGAAATATTTTGCACCTTATCAACATTCTTTTAAAGCCCTGTGAGTGTCATTGTACACCAAATCTGTACAATGTAGAGATATCTGCCTCTTTCTAATAAAATCAAGGGTGAAAGGTATTCTCAGTATAGAAAATTTGACATCTGTTCTAATCTATCATCTCTTTTGTCTGCAAGTTTATTATTTTAAGGTACTCATTATTTGAGTAATTCCTAAATGTCTTCAATGAACACTCTCTACATTTTCTCCCAGCTCCTACTGCTTTGATAATAAAATTGGACTCCTTTATTAGTCAATGAAAACACTCTGAAATTTGAATTTCAGGGCCTCTTTAAATTTTATTCTAATCTTCTAATATTTCCTTTTTGAAACTGTCTATTAATATCCCAATTAATATTTTGTGTCTTAGCTCATGCTATGGAATTTCGGGTGCTTTTGGACAACTTGTATCACACTGTAACTCTCAGTGTCCTGAACCTGTATTTCACATTTTCAGAAAAGTCTGACCACAAAAGTATCTTTGTTTTGCATTAAAATAAGCTATTTTCTTAAAATGTTTTCCCACTAATCTATCAACCTCTAACCATCTAATTCAAGGCCAATTTGAATGGATTTAATTCATCTTTACAAATTTGCAGCTTATTCTTTTATGTTCTCAAAGTTCGATTTCTCTAGGATAATTCAGTTACTGCTACTTCAATCATGTGGCTCCTATTTTCAGACATTATCTTTTCACCTATGTATCTCTTTTGAAATGTGATATTCAAAACTAAACCCTGTCTCCAGGGATGGTAGGAACAATGGCGAACAGAGACACGTTTTCCTTTAGTGAGTCTCTGCCTTGTGAATTCAAGTTCCCTTGGCTTCCCAGAACTGCGTAGTCTCCCCATGCAGTGATCTGACTCTGCTCCCTGCAGGCAGCAGGTTGGAGCAGTCCTGGGACTCACTCCATTTCATTCTCACTTCTCAGGGCTCAATTATTATTATTTTGGTCTGGTGTCCAGTGTCTAGACAGTCATTGCCCTATATATATATATATATATTTCGAGTTTTCAGTTGTTTCAAGGCAAGATAGTATAAGAAATCCCTGGATTGCTTCTTCAGTGAGAGTCCCCATTGGGTTTTGTTAGCTATCTCTCCTGGTGCCCCTGCCTCTGCTTTTTAAAAAATATGCTTTCAAATTTATCATATCATACGTTCATCTTTAATGGGTTTTCTTTCTTTCTTTTTGTTATAACTCTCCCCTCCTCAAACTAAGTCCAGATGTTTTGCAGCTTCTCCTTCTATGCTTGTCAGGATGTCTCATTGAGAGCAGTATGTTACAGTAGCTCTGGGAGCCTTTCTTTAGTAATATTAGATACACCAGTGATGTAATTGCTAAGCCAAAAGGGAACTGCTTATGTCTTGGCATTGAAACTTTGTTTTCCTTACCTACTAAAGAAACATTGGAATCTTTAATTCTAGAGGTTTAGAATATCCACTTGAGCAGCTTATTTCAAGCAATATTAGAGTACCTTGTATCTGATATATTTATTTCATCACATAAAGAAACTTGAGCTTTGTTTACACTAACCCCAGAACCCAGAGAACACATATTTTTCTAGTTCTGGACCTCAGAGATATTTAGTTTGCATTTGTCATTATTTTAAAATTGTATCTCTTTGAATACTGGAGCTGAATAGCTGGACAATGGCAACAAAGGCTTCTTATTCTGAAGTCTCCAGGTTTTTATTTCTATTCCTTTAAATATGCCTTTAATACATTACTCACCACTTTCTCTTATTAGCTAATGATGTAAGTAACTGTTTCCTTCCTAACAATGTGGATTGTTTGAAGGTAAGAACTGTGAGATAAAATACATTTATCCTTGTATTATTTTCCCCCTATATTTAGACCTTTAAGACACTTTGAAACTCCCACTCACCTAATGAACCATGTTTGTGAACCATAAATAATTATTTGTACTCAGAGAAAGTGCCCATTTAATAAACAGGAAATACATCTATTTTCAGAGTCTACCACAGATTGTCTTAGGAAGAAAATATCATCTTTGTAATGGTGCTGTGAGCTATGAGAGTCTGGGTGGTATGAATTGAGACAAAATAATTGTTTACTTGCTTTTGATTAAAAAAAAACAAACCTGGAGAGAGATTTGTGATGGAGAAAGAAGAAGCGAAAGTAAAACATGGACAAGTGAATCCAATTAAAGTGACTGAAGTCCAAGTCTCTATAGGGCAAAAAATTTGACTCACAGACTCTTAAAAACAGGCTTAGCTAATACTTCAACTTTAATTGTTGACTGTAACTCATGATACTGTAGCTCATCTTATATTTACTTAGACTTTGATAAAGTTTCCCCAATGTGACCTTGTGGTACTATGTCTTGTTACTTTTCCTTTTCTTTTAGAATTAAGAGTGAAAATAGTATTTACTTGGAATGGGAAATAAATAGGAATTATGGTAGGTAAAAGAATGAGCAAGGATCAATGTCAGGTATATACATCTGTACATGGTAAACTTTTATAGCAATTATTAATAAAATGACAACAATATTGCATTTACTAGTGATTCACACATCATTTAATTCTCCAAAACTCTACAAATGAGAAAACCAAGATTCACAGAGCTTGACTTTCCCATTATCATACATTCAGCACATTTTAGACTGAGAGAGAATTCAAACTCTAAGTATTCTGTGTTCAAGTAGGGGTGCTCATCATAGGATAACACTATCCTTACAGAGATGAAATGCAAAAACCACACATTTCTGTTTATATTATTGGAATAAATAAGATACATATTAAGGAGAAAAGAAAGCATAATACTGTTAAATTTATTTAGAGCTTAATTTATTTAGATATTATAGTGTCTTACTTGCATTAATCCAATTTTTTTTCACAACCAGTTTATAAATAAGTTAGTATTATTTCTCTGTGTATTACATTTTCAAAGTGAGGGTGAGAAGCTGAAGTTCACCAAAATCACAGATCAGGCAAGTCATAGTACTGGAATTCAAGCCCTGGCAGCCTCTAGTCAAGTATTAAGCCTAAGTTAGTCTTAATGCTATTCTATACTGTACCCCTGGTCTTAAAAAGATGAAATAGTCAGGGGAACTTTCAATTTTGTTGGTAATTGAGGGAAATTGCTTCAATAGATCCAGCCATTACTGAAAACCAAGCTCTTCAATAAGACATATTCCAAGCATGCACGACACAACTACCTTTCTGTTCAATTGACTTTGGTCATATAATCAGCGCGCATTCATCATGCTGAATGCAAGCAGGATGGTGCACTCGTTTAGGATAAAGGGATTTTAAAGACTCATGCTTCTTCTTTTTCCTTTATTCCTTCTCTTATAGAAAAATAATAATTTAACATAAGGACACTGCCAAGCAATTTATAACTTTTCCTGTTGTGAGCAAGAAAATGCACTCTACAGTGACTTTTAATCACATGATTTATTTACATATTCATTTAATTAGGTAAGCACATAGATCTTCTAAAGCAGTGTTTCTCAATCTTTATTTAGATTATGTACCTTCAGTCAAGGTTTCACTAAGTTCTTCATTCTGTCTTTTGCACAATGAGAATCACAATCATTTTTCCAGAAAGAAAATATTTTAATATTGCATATGATCTTCAAAGGGCATGCATGTCACTCTACTTTACCTTATTCAGAATTTTCCATTATCATATTTTTCTCTTATCCTCTCCCTCTGTCTTTAAAAATCCCCATTCTAACACCAATATTCTTTTAACAGTCACATTGTTCCCTTAAATGCCTTCCCTACTTTCCTCAACTCTGCCCTCTATACCTGCTATCCATGTGATAAATCTATTTAAAGTCCTCTGGTATTTAAAATATTTGCTTATAAAAACGGAGCTTGCATTTCCATCACTTTATTCTTTTGTCTGATAGGGAGCACTGAAACAAGTTATCTTATTCATTAGAAGTATTGGGGTGGTGGTGTGTGGGGGGGGAGGTAAGACAACAAAGCTCAAGAAGTGAAATGCTATCTACTTTACTGTTCTTTCTCCAAGAAAATTAGTAATTAGGTTTATTGATTGAGGTAACCTCAATCACATCGATTTTCAAGAAGCTGCAGAGAAAAAAAGCAAGAAAGAAAAGAAAGCTCATTTCCTGTCTACCTTTGTAGAAAATAGCTTTTCTAAACCTCAATTTTACAAGCCCTATTGTGTACAAATAAACATTAGTGACTGTGACTTCTTGCTTAAGATTCTGTCAGTGTTCAGGAAATGTGGGCTCTGAGATGCCAGGAGGATCATCTGCAAAGCAAATCTACGTGTCCCGGATATTAGTCTCATAGCTGAGAAGCATGAAAAACACCCAGAATAGGGTGAAACCACATCCTTCTGTCAGGAGAGAAGAAAAAGGTAGCAGGTAACTAGGAATTCAACATCTGGGATGTCAGAAGCATTGTGGGAAATTCTGCCACAGGGGGAAAGACGGAGAAGTGGCTCAGAGAAAAGGCCTTAGCATAGGTTTGGGAGTGACAGGTGTGCATGGGGAAACATCTCATGAAAGGGGTGTGTGGTTGTTCTGATGAATAAAGAAAAGAAACAAATATTCCTGCCCTCTTGAAAACATCTGCTCGTCCATTGCTATGTGAATGGTGAGATTTCAGAACTCGCTGATAAAAATACAATTTTGCCATCATATCATTCAAGATTTAGTTACAGCTCTAGTCACATACTCTTTATGGGGTTCTCGAGGCAAGACTACCGGAGTGGTTTGCCATTCCCTTCTCCAGTGGACCACGTTTTGTCAGAACTCTCCACCATGACCCCTCAGTCTTGGAAGAGATGATAGGATGACATCATCCTCCTAATCCCTAGACATAAGTTTGAGCAAACGGTGGGAGATAGTGAAGGACAGGGACGTCTGGCGTGTTACACCTCAAGGGGTCACAGAGTCAGACACGACTTAGCCGCTGAACGGCAACTAGTCGCTTAGTGCTTGAATCAGTTCTGTATCCTCTCTAAATTTCAAGCTTGTGTGTGTGTGTGAAATGGGGATTATGAAACCCATTTTGTGGGATTAATATGATAACTTAGATGGTTTATTAACATGCTTTACTAGTGCATGGGTATCAGTCACTCATTTTGAGGTGTTTTAAAAAATTAAATGAAGATGTTGCCTAGAGAAGGTGATCCTAGGGAAACTATCAGAGGATGAGCAGTGAGTAAAGCCCTTGAGGGACCATGACCTGAGCAAATAGAGGATAAACCCAAAGAAAGAAAACTATCGCACTCACTCTTTATATAACAGTGAATAGACACACATGGTAACAAATAGTAAGAAATTTGTTATTGAAAGTAATATTTTTGAGCCCTTTCTTTATGTCAGGCACTATTCTGAGATGTCAGACACTGTGTTTAATCCTACCCAATGAGACATATTCTATTAATATTCTTATTTTATGGATGAGACATCTTTTGAACAAAGAGATTAACCTCATGGTCGCTGAGGTAAGCGGAATAAAACACCAGGAGGAGACCTTATTATAAAGTGTGTATCTTTATCAGCTTGAAATCCTGCCTCTCACTGTGTTGATACGGGGATACATGTATTTCATAGTTTTATACTCAAACCATTGAGTTGATGTTGTTTTACATTCGCTAGATGTATGAATTCATGATGCAGATAATGTATCTATATCTCAGTTATCCTACAAACTGCTGGCAGGTAGCATAGTGAATATGGTAACAATGCAATATCCTGAGTCTTCTCACTCAGTTTTTTGTATATCTGCGGATTTGTATCACTGTCCATGTAGTTGTTAAGCCTCAAGTGTGGTCTTAATTCCCCACTTTGTCTCACCTTTCCAATTTCAGTCTGTTAATCATCCTAAAGATTCTACCTGGAAGCATTTTTTTCCCAAATCATTTTTTAAAATCAGTATTATGACTATCTCAGACCAAGCCACACTCATTTTTTTCATGTTCACAAATGCAACATCTTCTCAGCTGGTCTCCCTGTCAAAATCCATTCTCCTCACAGGGCCTTCCTGATTTAGCCCTGCCTACCTTGGCACCGTCCCCCATCACTCTTTCCCTTCCCCTCTACATTTTATCCACACTGGCTTTTTTTATGGACCTTGAAGCACAGCTCATATCTACTTTCAAGCTTTAACTTTGCATTACTAATGTCTTTCTTGTCCTTAAGCTTTCAGGTTAAATGTCACCATATCTAGTAAGAACTCTCATGACCACCCAATGGGAAATAAAGAGCAATAAATGAATAATCACTAAACTGATTCTCATTTTATTATAATGTTAATAATCATTAAAAGACTACCCATAAAATTGTTGCAAGAATGTACCAATACAAGTGTTTCAATTGTAGTAGTAGTAGTAGGTTAGTCGCTAAATCGTGTCTGACTTTTGAGACCCCATGGACTGTAGCCCACCAGGCTCCTCTGTCCATGGGATTCTCCAGGCGAGAATACTGGAGTGGGTTGCCATTTCCTTCTCCAGGGGATCTTCCCAACCCAGGAATCAAAGCCGGGTCTCCTGCATTGCAGGCAGATTCTTTACCAACTGAGCTATTATCCTAAGGGGCTGTGAATTGCTCAGATGAATGACAGACAAAAAGAGGACTTAAGATCAAACATGTACTGGATGAGCTGACAATAAAAAGTTGGCCAACAGTTTGTGTGTCTGAAATTTACTCTCCTTGAAGTCTAAATCTATTTAGAAGTGAAGGATTTATTTAGGATCAATCCTAGATGTGGACATACTATTTGATTTGTTTTCTGCCATGAGAGGTAGTCATCATAAGCCTTGAATTTAGAAAGGTGTGCTCTGAAAAGGAGTACAAAAATTGCTGTGTTAAAAATAAATGCTCAGTTGTCTCCAAAACTCTCTACAGGGGTTAATTAGACTAAAGGGATAAATAGGGTTTAGGAAGGGAAAATAGAAATAAAATAAATAGAAGACAAGTGTTGTTTTCCCTCTCTCTCTTCCCTCTTTCTCTCTTTCTTTCTTTTTCTTCTTTTGTTCTTTCTTTTGATGTGGGCTTGAGAGAGAGAAAATGCAGGAGTGTCTTGGGATTCTGTTGATGTCTTTATTATTAAGAAATAGAGAATTGCTGAAGGAGGTTGTTTAGCAGCTTAGACTGTATTTTTATCTTCTAATTTCCTTTAGTTTGGAGGTAATAGGAACAGACATAAGACTTGATTATCTCGATTGGGGGAAGGATACAGAAGCATCTGATGTCCTCTGGGGAACATCTCATTAACAGCAGTAACAATCCCTACAATTTATTGCGCACTCTCTCTATGCCAGAACTGTGCCAAGCTCTTTATGTAACATGTTGGATATGTTGGATTTAATTCAATTCTTACAATCCTTGGAGCTGATATTATCATCTTTATTTTATTTTGCAAGCATAAAAACTGAGGCTTAGAAATATTTTATAATTTACCCCAAAAAACTCAGCTAAGATAGGATTGCAGACAGAATCAAATTTACCTGTTTTTAAGATTTAACTATTTAGCTATACTGTTTATATCTATGTAAACTAATTTGGATTAATTAAAGTCTCCAAAGTTTATTTTTCCAGATGTCAAGCATTTTTGTGTCAGAGATAGGAGTCAATAATTCTTTCCTTCTCCCCACCTCCTGAAATAGCCATTCCTAGGAATCCACATCTCCTTCTTAAGGGCAGGAGTGATTTTCTTTTGTCTGCTTACTGTTCACAGCCAATACTATTGTCCCTTTTTAACAATTGTAAGCAATCATTTTACATATCCCTTTCAGTTCTCTTGAGTTCTCCTTTTTTACATCCTATTGTTTAGGGGAGTAGATACTGGACAATTGCATGCAGTAATTCCATAAATAAATATTTGTTTTCTAAGACAAGTATTGAATATTCAAAATTTTAAAATATTGTGGTATTAACTATATATTAGTAGGAAGGCAAATAAGCAAGCCTCATCAATATTCCTTGTTGGCAGCTTGGACTAGGGTGGTATCACAAGAGGAATCACGAGGTAGGATTCTGAATAGATTTTTAATATATTCAACAGAACTTCCTACAGAATTTCATGAATGGCATGAACAAAGAGAAAAATAACAGATGGTTTCAAATTTTTGGCCCAAATAATTTTTTTAGAAATGTTGCCATCAACTGAAATGATAATTCCAGAAGGGTACATATTTTGGAGGGAGATGATGAATTCAGTATCAGTAGTGGATGTTAAATATCAAAGGGGAGAGACTCAGTAGCCAGTTAGATATATAAATTGGAGTTTGGAAGAGGTTTCTGGACTAACCATAAAAATGTTGTATTTTAGAAGGTGGCACATGAAATGGAGAAAACTAAGAAAGAAAGGAGATACCCCCCCAAAAAAAAGAAAGAAAGAAAGGAGATAGGCAATTGTGTGCATAATGAAGAGAGGGTTGAAATTTTAAACAGTGATAAGGGAGGGTATCATTCAGAAGATGACATTTGGGCAAAGACCTAAATTAGGTGAAAGAGTGGGTCATAGGGATATGAATGGAAAAGAAACTCTTGGAGATGCACAAAGGCTCTGGATCTGAATGTGTCTGGGGTACAGTGAGCATGGATGAGACTAAGAGGAGAAAAAATCAGAGCAGTAGTTGTGGGTCAAATCACCTAGTGTTTTGTGCGTGCTAAGTCGCTTCAGTCGCGTCTGGCTCTGTGCAACCCCATCGACTATAGCCTCCCAGGCCTCTCTGTCCATGGGATTCTCCAGGCAAGGATACTTGAGTGGATTGCCATGCCCTTTTCCAGGGGGATATTCCCAACTCAGGGATCGAACCCATGTCTCTTACATCTCCTGCATTGGCAGGCTTGTTCTTTGCCACTAGTACCACCTGGAATCTATCACAAAGATATTATATTTTCTTATATTGAATGCAACAGAAATTTATATTGAATTCTACAAATATATATAAACAGATTTATATTGAATTAAATAGAAAGATATTGGAGTGTTTTAAGAAAGTTGTGACATGAGTTAACTTGCATTCTAAGAGTCATTTTGGACTGTGTGTTGACTACAGCTTGAAGGGTGGCAAGGTACAATAAAAGAGGAATTAGGAAATGAATGCAGCAATCCAAGAAAGAGGTGATGCTCACTTGTTCAAGACAAGCAGAAGGCAGCAGTTGAGGACAAAGTAGTATTGGGACTCCAGATATATTTTTAAAGCTATAACACACTCATTTGAATAGAAGTTAGATGCTCATGTTTGCTCACCACAAAGGAATTCAGGAGAACTTTATATTTCTAAGTTTTCTCAATAAATATTAGCTGCAAGTCTACCAAATTCCAGGCAAATTCTTAGATAATCAAGAACAATAAAACAAAGATGTAGGTCTCCAGTTAGGCGTAGAGGAAAAGATACCAAAGCATGCAATTCAAGAAATGTTAGGCATAAGAGTGACTAGGAAATTCCTTAAAACAAGCTGAAGAGTTTTTTTTGGAACTGGGATAAAAGGATATGTGCTCAATCTGGACACTTGTAGAAGACTTTATATCTCATATCTACCAATTAAAATCTTACCCATATCAAGACTTTTCTTAAGAATCCTGACAGATGGAGTAAGATTTTCAATAGGTGAATATGGGATTCTGCTTCATTATTCTTTCAGGGGCATACATAGGAGAATAATGAAAGACACTAAAAGTAAAAAAATCAAGGTCTTTGAAATATGGAAAACTGTATTCTTCCTTTTCTACTATTCAACACTATCTTCTCAGCAGCAATTTCTTTTCATATTCAAGTTTTGGCAATAATAATACAATTTGGCAAATTTCCTTCACTATTTCATAAGCATTTCCTCACTAACCCCACCATAAATTTCCATCTTTTAAATACTTCCCCATGCTTATTCATTTATTAAGCTTGTCAGTTCAGTACAATTCATTTCAGCTCAGTCACTCAGTCACGTCCGACTTTTTGTGACCCCATGGACTGCAGCACACCAGGCCTCCCTGTCCATCACCAACTCCCGGTGTTTACCCAAACTCATGTCCATTGGGTCGGTGATGCCATCCAACCATCTCATCCTCTGTCATCGCCTTCTCCTCCCGCCTTCATTCTTTCCCAGCATCAGGGTCTTTTCCAGTGAGCCAGCTCTTCTCATCAGGTGGACAAAGCATTGGAGTTTCAGCTTCATCAGTCCTTCCAATGAGCACCCAGGACTGATCTCCTTTAGGATGGACTGGTTGGATCTCCTTGCAGTCCAAGGGACTCTCAAGAGTCTTCTCCAACACCACAGTTCAAAAGCATCAATTCTTCTGTCTTCAGCTTTCTTTATAGTCCAACTCTCACATCCATACATGACCACTGGAAAAACCATAGCCTTGACCAGACGGACCTTTGTTGGCATGTATTGAGTATAATTTGTGTGCCATCTTCCGAGTAGGAATCTATACATATAAGGAGAAGTAAAATTTAAAAAAGACTTTCTCCTGTTTTCATTAAAATTTCTCCTTTCTCAGAGCAAACGCTTTACATTTAGACTCTCATGATTCTCCTGAACAATAACATTTTATTAATCTCTACTACAATCTATTCTCTATTTTAACATCAGAGTGACAGTGAACTATGGATAAAATATACACCTGATCACTTTACATCCTTGATTTATGTTAGCACTTTTTTGGTTGTAGATAATACAAATTGGTTCAAATTGGCTTAACCAAAAAAAATGGAAGTTCTTTAATATACACAACTGAAAAGTCCAAGCATATTGTGGGCTTTAGGGAAGACAAAGCAGATCTTCAAATCTTACCCAAATCTTCAAATGACAAAGCGAGTCTCCGTCTCTCTCCATCATTAGCTTTGCTCTGCAAGATGTTGGCTTCATTTCTAAGAAGGCTTTATCACATGGCATGATATACATTTTTTATTTCAGGGACTTTTATTGAATTAATAAATCTGGAGTAAGGGAAAGATATAACTTTCAACTTTATCTTACAGGTTATAATGATAAGATTAATTTTCATTTTTTTTCTTTTTTTTTCCTTGAAAATTGAGTTTGATGTATGTAGAGAAATAAAACTACCCTGGATACAACTAACAGTAAATCTCATTCATGGCTCTCTAGGTTGGTACCTATTACTTCCCAGTGTTTAGATACAACATATTTTCCTGTTGTTGTGACAGAGTTGTCAGAGGTTGAAACGGGCCTTTATCAAAATAGCTTAAATAAATGGAAATAGATTCTCCTAAAGGCCTTTAAGGCTGGTATGAAAATATAGAGGGCTATTTGGCCAGATAGCAATTGAGATCCATCTCCTCCCTGACCTCAAAAGCTATTAAAAGATGTCAAAGACAAACAGTTATTGCAAGTTTCTTTTAAATGGGTCAATCCCTGGTGAGTAGTAAAACAGACTACTGTTTTGTACTCCTTTGCAGGAATGGGGGCCATTGAAGTTTGGAGGAGAGAAGAGAAGGGAGGAGGAAGTGCCTGGGTGGTAGGTTATGAGAAGAGAAGTATCAGGTTACCTTAAACCTGCAGAAGATGGCCAAATTTGGTTGTATTTTTTTCCTTTTTAATCTAGGTTATCCCAGGCAAGAATACTGGAGTGGATTGCCATTCCCTTCTCCAGGAGAACTTCCCAACCCAGGGGTCAAACCTGGGTCTCCTGCATTGCGGGCAGATTCTTAACCATCTGAGCCACCAGGAAAGCCCTTAGTCTAGGTTACAGGTTGTTAAAATTGAATAGGATATTAGATATCACCTATTACATTACTCTGATTTTAGGAACTTGGAGCTCAGAGGCCTTAAGCAGTTACAGAGACAGGCTGGACCCTGGGACCTGGGACTTTATGCTGCAGCGCTTGCAGCTGAACAAATATCTCCAGCAACAGAATACAAAGAAACTAAACAACTGTGTGTATATGCATTGTGGGCATTAAATTGTGAACAAAAAGACAGAACACCCAACTTCTACTTTAGGAACAAATCAGGGTCCTGCACATGGTCCCTACACAATACCACCAAAGGGTAGGCAGACCACCTAAGCCATCCCTGTTTTACAAGATATTACCATTGGAGTAATCTATTCCAACTGCATGTGAATCGACAATTATTTCAAATCAAAAAAGTTTAATAAATGTATCACATCTTCTTTATCCATTCATCTCTTGTTGGACGTTTGGACTGTTTCTGTGTCCTGGCTAGCAGAAACTAACAGAGCATTGTTAATTAATTATACTTTGCCCCCACCCCCCCCAAAAAAAACTCTTTAATATAACACTATGAGCATGTGTATCAATATCAGTGTCCCTGTGGGGCCCTTGGAATAATGTGCAGCTGCAGGTCCCTGAAGTTTACACTTCATTCACTTTAGGGTAATTCTGTTTGTTTATAAGCACTTTGTTGTAAGCACTGTGACCTACCCTGGGTTGATTTGATCCTTAGACCAGTGTAGAGCTTGACTATAGGCTCCATGAGAGAAGGAAGCTTGTTTTGTTCATCACTGCATCCTCAGAATCTATTACTGTCTAGCATAAAGCAGGCATTCAAGATAGCTAATGAAGTAAAAACTACATCTGTTATGATTGCAAAAAGTGTTTGGCTATTTGGTTTTAATGTATCCCCATAATGCCATTGCACTCTAGAATAACATGTTGTTAAGTGGTTTATCAACAACTAAACATGGAAAGCCTTTGACATATTTGTGAAAGTTCTAATCCATTTCCAATATACTAGCAAAGTCTCCACAAAGCAAATTTAGTTTCAGACTAGAAAGGATGTCTCAGAGTAGATACATTATAAGCTCTTTCGAGAAGAACACCACCAGAGAATTAGCCTGGTGATAAATATTTTGTTTTTCTATCTTTTTTTTTTCTGTCTTAGCCAGCTGATAGATCTTAGAAGTTTTGAAATATATTTCTTGAAATCTTTTAAAATTTGTGGGTTAGCTATCAACATTTGAGAGGGAAGACTATGAAAGACTTAGAAAGTTTCAATAATTTGCACAAGGTCTCAGCGGATGAGAGATGAAGCTGAGACTTGAATTAAACATTCTCTTTTTCTAAAATATGTGACTGTCCTTCTATAATGGGTGAAGTTGCAAGCAACATATCTAGAAAATTATTAACATCTTCAATCCCATGTAAAATATATCCCTCTCTCAAGGTTCTAGAAAACTCTTGTACCTGACTTTGCTTTGTTTTTACTTTTGCTTTTTTAAAGGGATTACTTAGTATTATACAAAACAATAATTTTTGGAACGATGAACCCAGAAGCCAGATATGACTGTTTGTTATTATTTTATGTACTGTTTACACTTGGGACGGAAATAAACTGGGCACTTCACTTTGTGAGATGTCTGGAGGATGAAAAGAGAAAGCAGAAAGAGAAGCGAGGAGGGTGGAAGCCTTTCCAAAAGGAAGATAAGGGACTCAAACAACGTGCCCGAGAGAAAAGCAAAGAAGGATGATGAAAGGAGGCCCAGAGAAGGTTGGCAGAAGTCACGGCTCTTCAAAAACGGCTATTATAAAACTGAAATCAACTGCAATTTATTGACATATCATTTCAAAAGATGGAAAAAAAATGCAGTTAATCTTTTATTTGAACTAGTGGGAAAAGCAGATGGTAGGAGGAAGAATCGGAGCAAAACATACACTTCCCAAAAGTAAGTGAAAGATGTGATTAAAATAAAGATCACACCAGCATCCGTGATCAAGGAGACTGGTGGTGGCAAGGGGCAGCGGGGGCCTGGGCAGAGCCGAGCTGCAGCCCAGCAGGCAGGCGAGCTGACTGCCGCCTTCGTGCTCACAGGGCTTTCAACCCTGAAAGACGGCCAAAGCGATCGTCTTCTCTTGCCCCCTACTGTACTATGAGAAAAACTCAGATTCTACAAGAAACACTGATTTATGCAAGGTCACATTTTGCTGTCATCGAGGGGAGTTCTGGGGGCTTCCCTGATGGTTCCCTGGTAAAGAACCTACCTGCCAATGAAGGAGACTCAGGTTCGATCCCTGGGTTGGGAAGATCCCCTGGGGAAGGAAATGGCAGCCCACTCTAGTATTCTTGCCTGGAGAATTCCAAGGACAGAGGAACCTGACAGGCTACAGTCCACAGGATCACAAGGAATTGGACACAGCTTAGCAACTAAGCAACAACAAGAGTGGAGTCCTGACTTTTTAGGTCTCCAACCATATCTTTCTTCATTATGTGATAATGTCTGCTATTTTTTTTTTTTTACTCACATTTAAACTGAAATTAGGGTAGTTAAAATCACACACATAGATGCATGTATACACAGACACACACATGCACACACATACACACAAACACACACAGGATAGAAGAGAGGAAACACCTCATTTCTGGTTTGTCATGGTTAGTTTTATTATGACACTGCAGGCAAGGATGTGTGAGGATAGGCATGTATCCTTTGCACTGACCTCAAACATCTCCCATTTTCTCAAAGCTACTCAATCTTTGGCAACATGAGCCCTGTAATCCCTTCCTACATAAATGGCCAAGATTATTCTACCACATTAGTTCCTCATATGAAGTTCCTCTATCTCTATTTTGATAATTATTTTGTTCATGAATGTCTTGTTGAATGTCATAACCCTTAGGAAGTAGGCACTTCTTAAGATGATTTATAAATGAACACTCAAGAAGAGCAATAGGAAGACTACTGGGTCAGGAGTCAAAGAGACACATATCAAAACTTTGCCTGTCACTTGCTGTGAGACCTTGGATTATATCAATCTGGGTTCTTGGGCTCTTTAATCTGTAGAAATTGGTAATATCTTGTAAAACATCAAAACCGTGAGTGTGTCATTGATACAATAAACAATATAGATACAATGTACAATACACAAATCTTATTAAATTTCATCAGTTTGCATGTATTCATTTTTGTGTGTGGGTATGTATTTAGTTCTCTACAATGTTATCACACTTGTAGTTTTCTGTGTCCTTTATCCTTTATCACAGTCATGAAGACTTTTTATAACAATATCCTGCTTCCTTCACTGCCCCTTCTGGAGCCCCTAATCTGTTCTACATCTCTGTTGTTATTTCTAGATTTGGTATACATATGAAATCATACCATTACTCCCTCCATATAATTCTCTTAGTTTACACCTAAGTCATATGTATCAACAGTTCATTCCTTCATATTGCTGAATATTGTCAGTTTTTAGTATTTATCTTTGTTAATTTTGTCTTGAAAATACACATGAAGTATTTTGGATCAGAGGCAGATGATCATACTCATTTAAAAATCAAATAATGCCTTTGTTGTTCTTACCCTCCAATTCTTACTCCTCAGCAACATGAGGAAAGCCAGATCGAATGTCCTAGGCATACAAACTGCAGCGTCCATGTCACAGGTGAAGAATGGAGGAAAAATAGATTTTCTCTGTGTTTGGAGACTAAAAAAAGGCTGCTGGCTCACCCTCTTTTCTCAAAAGGAGAGAAAACTCTCCATGCAGAAGAGACGGGAAGGTTCTCGGGTTCTCACTCTAGCTTTTGTAACATAGCCACATCTCTCCAAGGGCTGGATAATCTTTGGTGTCTTTGGCTTTTTAGACCTAGCGATGTCTCTAAAGTCTCTACTCTTTTTTTCCCTTTGAAATGTAAACACATACCTCTGGAGTTGGATGAATCTATCTGGCATTTTTGCACTATCTTAATTGTTATACATAAAGTTCTCATGGCTTGCCTTTTAACCCAGGATCTCTAGAGTTTTTAGCAAAATTCATTCAGAAAGCCCAGGTCTACAGAAACATCCAAATTTTTACCTACAATCTATAGTAATACTACATGCTATTAATATTTCAGTTTGTTATATCACCTCAAGGACATTTGGGTTGTTTCCATTTTTGGCTATTACAAATGAAACTTCAATGTACATTCATGCATTTTTTTTTAAATAAAAACATAAGTTTTTATTTCTCTGGTATAAATGTCCAAAAGCACTATTAGTAGACCATATGGAAATTGCATGCTTTATATGAAACTGCCAAAATGTTTTCCAGAGCAGCTGTACCATTTTATACTCCATTTTTATAAAAAAGTGCAAAATATTTATAAAATATTATTTTATAATATTTTATAAAATTTTAACCACATGCAATTTAGACCACTCTCTCCAACTCACATCTTATCATATCTTCTCTTGTTGAGAAGCAATGTATCTACTGTAGATAATTTTGTGATCTAGCTATTGGGAAATTGAATGAGAGATACACTTGGATTGAATTTAGTGAAACAATTACATGGTTTAAAGTCATATGCATATAGTTCAGTATTCTCATCTCAGTATAGGAGTGGCTCCTAGGAATATTTTACTACTCTATATCAACTCCATTGGTGATTTAAAATAAAGGTACACAATATGAACATATTTGCCCAGTGGAAGTAGAGATATTATAGATTAGAACTAAGGTTTGATACGTAGAGAACCAAGAGTTTGCCTAAGGAAAGTTCTTCCAAATTTTACATCTTATGTATTTAAGACAATTTCTATAGATTTTCCCAAATTTGACAACATGCCTAAATTTAAAAAAATATAGAACATTTATATGACTGAATTTTTGGTCATACAATAAATTTAGAAAGTGAATTACACTTCCATAAATATCATTAATGCCAAAACAAATTTAAATCAGCTATACTAGGTAAAACACTTTTTTCTTTTATTATCTCTCTAGTGAAAGGAAAAAAGAAACAAAATTTCATTCTTATTGGTAAGCAATCAAAAAGCACGTAAATATGTAATTATATGTTGGGAGATAATAAAATTATTTTTTTCCTGTTTTGGTGACTTTGCATTATTAGTATAGTTAGCTTTTTATAATTTTTACTTTGTTCTAAATTATTTTCTTCAACCAATTGTATATTAACTGAATATAGATATTAACTGTATATATACCTCATTTTGCATGCTTTCTTTTATTAAAATACTGCCCAAACTGTTGAACTCTAGGCCCCACAAAATCTGAACCTATCCCTACTTTTAAAATCCAGGTTGTCAGAAATTAACCAATACTTAAATTTGACAAAAATGGCCAACATTAATTAGACATACCAATTTACCAGATTCACTTAATAATTACACGAATGAGAGATGAAGACTTTAGCATCCCGACCTAGTCCTGAAAATAGGTAAACACACTTACTCCACACAATCTAGAATAGGAGTGCCTAAAGAGAATTTATAAATTTATAAGAAATAGTGTTATTACTACTAACACTGCTGTTAATAAAATGGTTTTAGCAATTAGTATTTATTCTCTTTTTTAACTTAAAAATCACTTTGTATTTTTTGTTTAATGATTTTAAAAACTTTCTGGAATAGTAATAACAGAAATATTATAACAAGATCTTCACTTTACACACCGGAAAGGGAGTTTCAGGAAGGTTGGATGACTTTCTTTGGGCCATAAAACTAATGTGGAACTGACAAATGACAGTCTTTTTACACCACAGTCCTTGCTTAATTCATTGCTCTTTATTGGATCTAAATAGAAGAAAGGCTCACTGCCAACATCATGACAGATAATAAACTATATCTGTGAATATCTTTAATTAAAAATGTTGAAATCATCTTTTAGAATGAATGTCAAAGTTGACCCTATTACAAGACTAGATTTATTCTTAAAGATATATTATGTTAAATGAAGTAAGTAAAGTATGGTGTTAATTACAGTCTAAAAAGGTGTGAAAATGTACCTGGGGGATGACTAATTCATGAGGTGTCAAGATCTTAAGTAATTTTAACATGAACAGGGCTTCCCAGGTGGCACAGTGGTGAAAAATCCGTCTGCCAATCTGGCAGAAAAATCCCTTTTTGGGGGCAGAAAAATCCCTCTGCCAAAGAATCCTTCTGTTAGCAATGCAGGAGACATGAGAGAAGCCTGTTGATCCCTGGGTCAGAAAGATACCCTGGAGTAGGAAATGGCAACTCATTTCAGTATTCTTGCCTGAAAGATTCCATGGACAGAGGAGTCTGGTGGGCTAAGTCCATGGGGTTGCAAAGAGTCAGACAGGACTGACCATGAAGGTACACACATACAAGAAGATAAAGGAGACTTATCTTTTTAGGGGGCTACAGAATTCTCTTTCTCCTAATACATTTCTCCATTTTTATATACACAATTCTGAATAGTACCTCATCCTTCCCATTCTTTCTCGGTATTTGCCTTCTTTTAACTAATATTTTCATATGTATCACATCCTGGTCTATATCACATATTGTTTATCTGTTTATTGATTCAACAAATATTTGTTGAGTATTCACTATGTCCTAAGCACTATATTTAGGCACTAAGATAGAGATATGAACTAAACTAAACTAACAAAAATAAGTGTCTCTGTATTTTTTTTTTTCTTTGTGAAATAAGAACCACTATGGGTTGGGTCCAAGCCAACCTCCCATCTTAGTATGAAAATTTCTCTGAATATCTCAAGTCAATTAAAGTACCAGGTGTTGACTTGGACCTTGTAAATTGAGGATAAGGACTTTGAAGGAGAAAAAATTAGCTTTCCTTGTTTTAAGGTTGTTTGATACATAATCATACAATAGCCTTATGCAGAAAGCCGTGATAGTGTTTTCTCTATTTTGTTGAAAAAGATGAAGTGCATAGAGGTTAAGTGACTTGCTCAAGATCAAAATACATTTGAGCCTAGAAGTCTGTGCTCTTATCTATAACCTATCAAAATTGTGGATGATTGTGAGAACAACACTTTTAAATTGCCAATGGTGAAAAGACTTGGCATTTGTTACATAATTTGTTGGCCAAAAGGAATTGCTTTATGATAAATCAAATTGGGATTTAAGGAAGTGGAATTTGGAAGCATGTATAAGCTGGAGGGTCTCAGGCAGTGTAGCCATCTGTGGGTAAGACATAATCATAAAATACTGGTATTTGCATGCAAAATATCCTATGTATTAGGCGTTTCTCTCATCATTCAATGTACAAAACATAACTTTTTACTGTATTTCCATTTTCCTTATATTCTAAGATTTTTTCCTAGTAAGTATTTACTGTGGAATGCTCAAATTCATAACTGGAAAAAAGTTACCTTTGACAAATGACTGATATGGATTTGACATTTACAATGTAAAATATGCTAAATGTGATGATGCTGAGGACTAATTCTTTTCAAAACCATTAAAGAGGGCTTAAAATTGGAGAAAGACTGTCAGAGCTTAAATTCATTTATTTCAACTCCTTCATTTTAATAAGGATAAAATTGAAGGCCAGAGAGATTATGCATCTTTGTCAAATATACATGGTGATGTTGTGAGAGCCTGATCAGGAACTCAGAAGTGTTCCCTATTTTGTCATCTTTTTAAAAACAATATAATGGTACTCTGATAAATATGAAGTAAGGATGTTGTCAACTTTGCTCAAAAATTTTTATTCAAAAATTTTTTCATAGAAAATATGAATTATATATGCAAATTCACCCCTCCTGATTGTGTCAGGGTAAATTTCAATATTCCAAGTTAACCATCATCATCCCATGGCCTTTGATTCGTTTAAGAATAGCTCACAATATACTTCAGACCAATGTGAAAAGATGGGAAGACTGCTGAGAAAAGTCTTTGGAAATGTATTTTTTCATTGATTAAGAAAAGGCAAAAAAAGAAAGGAATTTAATTCATCTTTCTTTTGATAGAAGGCACTGTGTCTTGATCCTTGGAAGAAAAGCTATGACCAACCTAGACAGCATATTAAAAAGCAGAGACATTATTTTGCCAACAAATGTCCATCTAGTCAAAGCTATGCTTTTTCCAATAGTCGTGTATGGATGTGAGAGTTGGACTATATAAAGAAAGCTGAGCATCAAAGAATTGATTCTTTTGTACTGTGGTGTTGGAGAAGACTCTTGAGTCCCTTGGACAGCAAGGAGATCCAACCAATCCATCCTAAAGGAAATGAGTCCTGAATATTCATTGGAAGGAATGATGCTGAAGCTGAAACTCCAATACTTTGGCCACCTGATGCAGAGAACTGACTCATTTGAAAAGACCCTGATGCTGGGAAAGATTGAAGGCGGGAGGAGAAGGGGATGACAGAGGATGAGATGGTTGGATGGCATCACCGACTCGATGGACATGAGTTTGCGTAAACTCTGGGAGTTGGTGATGGACAGGGAGGCCTGGCGTGCTGTAGTCCATGGGGTCACACAGAGTCAGACACGACTGAGTGACTAAACGGAGCTGAACTGTGTCATCATGTGATACATGGAGTCTCCGCAGCCATGTTGTAACCATGAGGTAAACTAGACTGATATACTGAAAATGTAAAAGAAGAAAATGTAAAGAACCTGGACTTTCATGACACTACTAGCCATAAGCATTCTTGGGGCTGATGTTCCTCAGGACTTCATGTTATGGAAGATGATTAGTCTTCTGTGTGTTTTAGGGGAAATGAGCCAGAGTTTAGTGTTGCTTAGCTAAAAGCATCCTAAATTACTCTAAGTCAAGGGTCAACAAAATATGACTATGAACCAAATTCAGCAATGCTCATTCATTCATTTTTTGTAGTTGTGACTGAGTTCATATCACTGGCAAAACTGAAAATGTTTGCTATCTGACTCTACAGAAAAAGCTTAATGACACCTTCTCTTGGACATGGGTATGTCTAAAATTTATTAAGATAAAAACATTTATTTAAATCACTAAATGTTTATACTGTTTAACCTATTAACTTTAGCCACAATAAAGTCACTGCCAGATTGCAATTTACATTCAATACTCTGAACTCAAGTGGTTAAATTGTAGAATCCTAGCACGTTTGGCAGCTAGTCATTTTATTAATGAAGTTTCATTTCATATTTCTTATTAGATAATATATGCACCTGTGGGGTCCATGTTAATGAGCTATGCCCAAAGGCTCACCTATTAGAATGCATGCTGACTGTGAATTTAACAGTAAAGGCAGGAAGATGAGAAGGATGCTATCTGTAAGTAAAAGAAAGGACTTTCATGCTGGGGATCAAGTGCTACAAATTTTAGTGATTATTATGGCCATTTTTAAATATGGGGGGGAGAGATGGAGTATACCTTATATATATGGCCCTGATGGTTGACAGGAAGAACGATTAAGGATCAAGAATAAAACTCAGATATGTGTGTGGATCTGTGCACACACAATTGTGTATTTGTACACAAACAGTTATCCTACATAGAAGCATTATGATTCAAATGGCTAATTCTGACACAGGTATTTTGAATATCTCCACAAGGTGACCTTCATACTTGGCATTAGCTTCTTCTGTAAAACAAATTGCAGAATTTTAGATGGTTGTAGAATAAACAGAAATATGATTTATGTTTTACAACTTCCATAGCCGATTTCATTGATTTCACAACAGTCATAAAAAGGCAAATGCTATCCTGTCATTTATACAAAGCTACAACTAAGCATTATGGCAAAGGCAAAATAAGAAAAAAACCCTCCAATTTTGAATGAACCTGTGGATACTTTATATGGAAAAACTATCAAAATTGCAAAATAAATCACAGTGAATGTGTTAGAAATAGCAGGGAGTTTGATCACAGATGGCCTAGATTGTAAAGCTTTGTTATATTGTTATAATCTGAGTAGCTTTAATTTAATGATTTAGAATATGAGCATGTTTTGCCTCTAAAATAGGTGCAATATTTCTGATTCTGGTCCTTAGGCTGAAATTTTAAAAATTGGGAAATGCCTCAACATGGGAGCCTGACACTTAATAGATGCTCTATAAACAGTTGTGTTCTTACCCTTCTCACATCTTTACAATATTTCCTGTACTATAAAGACTGCATACACACACACATATGCATGTGTGTGCACATTCTTAAGTATTAGATGTTTACTTTGCTTCTGATGGTATGGCAGCTTTCCAAAATAGTCTCAAATCTCTTGAACCTATCTGGAACAGATCTCTGTAATGTTATCTATAACAGATACTGTGTGATGTGTTCATGAGAGATATATTATGCTGAGCCATAAAAATGGCCATTTTTGATGTAAAAAAATAGCCAAATATCAACAATTTTAGAGAGTTTGACTAATAGATAACATTGAAGTTGGAGATAAAAATAAAGTGGGGAATGGACATTTACATGCATTGGTTCTTAAATGATGAACAGGATCCAGAGACACTGCCAATGGAGGAGTCTTTCCAGGTACCAAAATACCCTGTTAACGGAGAAACTACTCAGAATGGCAACAGTCACTCCTCACCTGGTGTTCCCAGTGACGGAGACAAACCTTATCCATCCTTGCTAGAAAATGTGTCCACATTCCAAGAGAGAGTGTGACAATATCCCTGTCAGTAGATGCTTAAATTGCTTTTATTAATTCTGATCCACTCATGACCAGTCTCTGAGTATTTGATAGAATAGCTTAAAGTCACTGAGCTCTTTTTCTTCACAAATAATATTTGTATTCCCTTGACAGTCAGTTTATTAAGGATAACTCATTATAATCTGTTGCCTCATTCGGTCAAGTTGTCCATCGCAATTTACAGTGTATAAAGTGTGTTCAAGCATGGTATAGGTCTAATCACCAAGTACAGAAACTACAGTATCACAGTCTGCACTAATTCCATGGGATCATAAAGGTAAATAATGACAAGCCGTAGACACCAGATCTGACAACAGTAGGCAAAGAAAATCTGTCAGAAGAGAGAATACCATGTTGATGCATGTTGTCATGTAAAACAGAAATAACATGTGTTTTGGGCTCAAAAGAAGAGATGTATGTATTTATCTTTTACTTCTTCCACTTAGCATATAATCACTGAAAGAACAAATCAGCAATCAACTACTTAATAACCTAATTTTTAGATTTAATCAGAAATCCTTACATAGCTTTTGAGTTTTAACTCAACTAATACAACTAATCTTGGATTGTAGAATAGATAAGGCACATTTATTTCTCTGAGTGGTTTTGTAGGGTATATACATGTAGGATGCATATGCTCAGATTAATTATTTTCCCCAAACATCCTCTGGATTTATGTGGAGAAGTCTCCTGAGTGTTTATTTCTGTTCACCTCAAAATGAAGCAACAACAACAAAAAGTTTATTTTAAGCTATGTGTATTGAAGCTCTCATGGGAAGTGGAAATGAAAAATAAATAAAATATCAGTTGTATCTGTTTCATCAGACCGGAATCTAGTAGTTGCATAACTACAGAGGTCTAGGTGGACTCCCAGTGAGGATCTTGGTCTGGGGTTGTGGGGAAGGAGCAGGAGGGACTACGTAACAGGTGTCAGCAAACACAAATACTTGTGAGGCAAAAACTAATGAAATCTGCAGGGGCTTTGGTTTCTTCAGTGGCGAAAGCTGCTGAGACTGTCTGCAGGTAAGTCACTGGGCAGAGAATTTGCTCTTATTGCTTGGCTGATACTGGTAGCTTCTACTTTTCTTTCTAGTTCCTAGCAGTCTCTACACATCTCAGCTTTGCTGGTCTCTGGTTGCGGTGAAACTAAAGTGGGTCTTTCATGCGGTTCTCTGAAAGACTGGGGTAGCTGGTCATTCCCTGTTTCCTCTTCCCCAATTGAGAGGAAATTTTTCTAGCTGGGGAGTTTCCTCTTGAAGATTGTCATTGTCTTTGAAAAGTGTCATTGTCCTAAGCAATGACACTTTAGAAGATGAGATGATGCAGCAAATGAAGCTGTCCTTTTTTCCCTTTGTGATCAATTATTCTCAATTTGCTGGTTCTACTCTGTTGCTCTGTGTTGCATAAGTTTCTTTTTTTTCTTTTTTCTTTTTTTTTTGCATAAGTTTCTTAAGTGAACTATAGAACTTACCCAGAACTGTTTTTAGCCATGCCTAGATTCGCGAGGTGACAGAGGCTGGTAAATCTTACTACACCATCTTGGTAACATTGGAGATTCATTTGTTTTATTCCTCGATTCATTGAAAGATATTTAGTAAATATCAACTATGCTCATGGCACTATGATAGAAGCTTCAGTATGGAAGTTACTTGAGTGTAGAATCCCTGCCCAATGCATCTTTGACTCTCTCAGCCTTTGAATAATATAAAGAAAAAGTAAAAGGAAATATACCTGTATATTTCCTGTAAAAGGCATGGAAGTGGAAAAAGGATAAAGAATGAGGGAAGATGACAGTGAAGGGGAAAAGAATGAGCGAGGAGGGAAGGTAGATCTGTTCAGATGTGGTTATAAAAATAATTTGTGTCAGAAGACAAATCTGATCTCCAAGGCCACTTTTATAATCACTACATATGTCATCTTTGGCCTCATTTCCCTCATCTTGATAATGAGGATAATAAAAGACGCTTTCTTCTTGTGATGATTAAATGAGAACATCACTACAAAGTGTCTGGCACAAAATCATTCAATACAGGATAGTTGCTGTTATCTAGATAAATATATCTTAGGAGTTATATCTTTTGAGACATTTTCTTTCCAAAATCCTTGATGATAATGTGTATGGGAAGAATTAAGACCAAGAAAATCAAATCTGAAGAAGCAATGAAATTAAATGAACTCACTATTACGACCCACATTACAGAGATTAATGAATTTCAAAAGAATAAGCAACAATGCAAATACAGAATAAGGAAGAATTTAATAAAAGAATACAAAGAAAGACAAGTAAAATCATGATTGCCATAACTAAATAAAGTTAGAATATGTGAGGGAATTGAAGCTGGCCTGTCCTTCCATTCTATATCAGTCAAACTCTCTTTCCATTAAAACTCTGGGTCCCTAAATGTAAGACCAGAAGCTATAAAACTCTTAGAGGAAAACACAGGCAGAACACTAGATGACATAAATCAAAGCAAGATCCTCTATGACCCACCTCCTAGAGTAACAGAAGTAAAAACAAAAGTAAGCAAGTGGGACCTGATTAAGATTAAAAGCTTTTGCACAGCAGAAGAAACTATAAGTAAGGTGAAAAGACAACCCTTCGAATGAGAGAAAATAATAGCAAATGAAAAAAATTGACAAAGGATTAATTTCCAAGATATAGAGCAGCTCATACAACTCAATGCCAGAGAAACAAACAACCAAACAAAAAAGTGGGAAAAAGACCTAAACAGACATTTTTCCAAAGAAGACACACAGATGGCTAACAAACACATGAAATGATGCTCAACATTGCTCATTATTAGAGAAATGCAAATCAAAACTACAATGAGATATCACCTCACACCAGTCAGAATGGCCCTCATCAAAAAGTCTGCAAACAATAAATGCTGGAGAGGGTGTGGAGAAAAGGGAACACTCTTGCACTTTTGGTGGGAATGTAAATTGATACAGCCACTATGGAAGACAGTTTGGAGATTGCTTAAAAGACTATGAGTAAAACCACCATATGACGCAGCAATCCCACTCCTAGGCATATACCGTGAGGAAACCAAAATGGAAAAGACACATGTATCCCATTGATCATTGCAGCATTATTTACAATAACTCTAACTTGATAGCAACCTAGATGTCCATCAACAGATGAATGGATAAAGAAGCTGTGGTACATATACACAGTGGAACATTACTCAGCCCTAAAAAGGAACACATTTGAGGTCTGATGAAGTGGATGAACCTAGAACTTATTATACAGAGTGAAGTGAGTCATAAAGAGAAAGATAAATATCATATTCTAACACATATGTACGGAATCTAGAAGAATGGTACTGAAGAACTTATATACAGGACAGCAAAAGAGAAACAGACGTAGAGAATCGACTTATGGACATGGGGAGAGGGGAGGAGAGGGTGAGATGGATGGAAAGAGTAACATGGAAACTTACATTACCATATGCAAAATAGCCAACGGGAATTGGCTGTCTGGCTCAGGAAACTCAAACAGGGGCTCTGTATCAACCGAGAGGGGTGGGGTGGGAGGGTTATGGGAGGGAGGTTCAGAAGGGAGGGGATATATGTATACCTATGGCTGATTCATGTTGAGATTTGACAGAGAATAGCAAAATTCTGTAAAGCAATTACCCTTCAATAAAAAAAATTTAAAAAAAGTAAAAGGAGAATTTGAACATCTGAAAAAAAAAAAGAAACCTCTGGGTCCCATTTGGGCCGCCTTTGTTTAAAAGGATGACGTGAAACTAGAAAAGCTTTTAGGATGATTGATAATAATGGAACAAAATTTAAAGAAGTGATAGAAATAATTTAACTCATATGACTTAGGATACAGCTAAGTATGAAGCTACATAATTAGTTATGTAACTTATACAAGATCCTTAAATTCACCTTTTTTTCCTGAATATATAAATGAGTATTTTCCAAATCCTTAGAGAACAGAAATAAAAAAAGGAAGAAACAAAAAGAAGGGAAGCACAAAAGCTTAAATTAAAACAGGAATGATTTTAGTTAAAACGAGGGAAGAGCTCAATGTACAGTAAAACCATGAGAAGAGATGGCCTGAGAGTATTGCTTGCAGTCTATTACTTCTGCACTTTTCAACATGTTAACAAAGAAACTACTATTTATCCTCGATTGTTTGTATATAGTCCTTTTGAAAGGCCAGAAACTGTAATGATGAATCTCTAATTTTAGTCATTAATAGTTCAGACAAATCATTTAATTATTTCAAATTCATTAGTCATAGAAGAACCAATTAATTGCGTGCTGGGTGTAGAGCTGTGTTATACAATAGCTAAGTTAGAGTAGAAACTGAAACCTTAATTAACAGAGTTATATGCAATTATCAGATAGTGATAATAGCCAATGTTTTCTGAGCACCTATCCTTGTCAAAGATTATGGTAAGCCATTTAATGCATGTTTTTCATTCACTCCTCACAATAAATTTGAGTCAGCCAGTATTAATCTTTCCATTAAGACCCCGGATCAATTCCTGGGTCAGGAAGATCCCCTTGAGAAGGGATAGACTACCGACTCCAGTAATCTTGGGCTTCCCTAGAGACT
The DNA here is from genome assembly GCF_019320065.1 of Cervus canadensis. Classification (NCBI taxonomy): domain Eukaryota; kingdom Metazoa; phylum Chordata; class Mammalia; order Artiodactyla; family Cervidae; genus Cervus; species Cervus canadensis. The sequence continues at coordinate 19,920,554 of NC_057414.1, read as the reverse complement.
CAGACAGTAAAGAACCCACCTGCAATGTGGGAGACTTGGGTTCAATCCCTGGGTTGGGGATCAGCTACACAGTCCGGTATTCTTGCCAGGAGAATTCCATGTAAAGAGGAGCCTGACAAGCTACAGTCCATGGGATTACAAGGAGTTGGACACAACTGAGCCACTTTCAATTTAAAGGGTTATAGAAGAGTTTTAAAGACATATACTAAAAATCAGAGCTGAGATGTAGACCCAAGCCCAAGCAGAAACCCAGAGTCAAGGTCTTAACATTAAACCATGCTGATTTTCAGTCTAAGTTAGCATACTGGTTTTGATACCCCTTTTAGTATAAGAGCAAAACGGACATTTGCAATATGTAACAGTGAGTTGTGGCTCAGACGATAAAGCCTCTGCCCACTATGCGGGAGACCTGGGTTCGATCCCTGGGTTGGGAAGATCGCTTGGAGAAGGAAATAGCAACCCACTCCAGTACTCTTACCTGGAAAATTCCATGGACAGAGGAGCCTTGTAGGCTACAGTCCATGGGGTCGCAAAGAGTCGGACACGACTGAGCCACTTCACTTCAACAGTGAATTGTATGATTTTTTTTTTCTTCTTTTCAAATAATGTCAACTGAAAAATTAGTCACGACCTGAAAGTAGAGAGTTATTTTATTTGTTGGGATTGTTAAGGACTCCAAGCCCTGGAGGCAGTATCTCAGTAGCCCTGAGAAAATTGCTCCAAAGAGGCAAGGGAGGGAGTCCAGCTACATACAAGTCTGCAACAAAGAGGGCAGGCAGTCTGAACATCAAAGATGTTAATAATAAAATAGTAAGGAAAATAAGACATCAGGCTAAGGACTTTAGCCTTTTACTAAGTAAGGGAAGATACAAGTCTGTGGGCTCACCAAATTCAGTCTTTTCATATGCACCCCAGCTATACCGGCCGAATCCTGTCGAGATTGTTCACATCCTTAATTCCCTATTCGCCATAAGGGGTCCGGTGTGATGGATGGCAGCTTTTTTCATCCACCACCCCCCAGCTGCAGCATTCACTGTGGGTGGGGGGTGGGGGGCCTCTGCTGGATGGTAGGCAGGCATTGTGTTCCCTTTTGTGAGCCCTTATTCACATTTGGAGGCTAGAAATCATTGGTGGCTGTGACATTTCTTGCCCACCAATATGGCAGGAAATATTTCATTTCACAATAACCATGATTTTTGCTCAGGAATCTAATACTCTGAAATGACAAACATAAATAATTGAGGATCTTATTTTTTATTTCATTTTCACTTACCTATTTTCATATGATGCTCTCTGTTATTTACAAATCAACTAGAACACAACAATTAATAAAAGATTTTCTGACTTAAATACTCCTCAAACTTTTTTTAAAAATTTGTCTGTAAACTTAAACATTCTCAAGTTCAGTGTCCTTTTCATGATTAAGATGGCATTTTTCTACTTTAAAAATTAAAATAAAAACAAAACAACTTACTCTTTCACTTAAAGAGAAAGAAGAAAGAACAATCATTCTATATATTATCAGTTTTGAGAAGCAGAGTGTTTTTCTTTTTCTTTTTAATTAGGGTAAACTTGCTTTACAGTGTTGTGAGAAACATCATCTTTTTTAATCTTAAAATAGAGAAACTTTTTTTTTTTTAACTGAATGATTAAACCTCATTCAGAACTACCAAGTCTGAATATGAACTGTCAGACATCCAGGATATATATTCTCATTTGAAATTCCTGACCTGAACCATATATCACAATTTCACATTGAATGTTTTTATTTTCAGCGTTTCTGTGGCAACATCTTCACACTTGTAGCAAATTTTCATATACATCATGATGAACTGGGAAGAGAAAAAACTATAGACTTTTAAAAGTTTGCTTATTGTTCTGTCTCTCCATGCTACATTGAGCAGTTCTGCATCCTTAAAAAATAATGAAAAACCCACTCTAAGAGAAGACAGAGCAGAACTCCAATGGGTTTTCAGAATTAAATCTAATATGCTTTCCCAAAAGAAAAAAATGCTTTCAATTAAAGCCGATCCATATTTAAACCACTACGTATTAGCTAATGCATTAAAAGAAACAAACAAAGGATAAGGTTTGAATTGATTAACACAACCAGTGAGGACATTCTACCTTTTAATTTTATTTTAAAATTAAAATTATATATGTATGTTTTAAGATGTACAATATGATCATTTACTATACATATACATAGTGAAATAATCACTACAGTCAAACTAATTAACATAATATCTCCTTACATAATTACCTTTCTAAAATGAGAGTGTCTGGTAGCTCAGCAGTAAAGAATTTACCTTCCAAAGCAGGAGATGTTGGTTGGATCCCTGGTTATGGAAGATCCCCTGGAGAAGGAAATGGCAGCCCACTCCAGTATTTTTGTCAAGGGAAATCCCATAGACACAGGAGCCTAGTGGGCTACAGTCCCTGGGATTGCAAAAGAGTCAGACATGACTTAGCAACCAAGCAACAGCCTGAAATTTACTCTCTTTGCAAATTTCCAATATTTAATACAGTGTTATTAACTACAGTCATCATGTGATACATTAGATCTCTAGACATATTCCTCTATACTGATTGATTGAAATTGTATTAACAAAGAGAAAAATAAGGACGTTAGAATGATTTGTAAAAATTGTTTATTACATGAGTTCCTTTTTGTGAATAAGAATTTCTGGGTGCTCTAATTCAAGCAGAGAAAACAAAATGAATTGATGTGACCAGAACATCTTTTATTGTTTTTCTATCATAGGCCTTTGGAATAAGTGTGATTCTTCCATGTTTCATCCTGTAGCTATTCTATGTCAAATAGGTACATACATTTCCTTTGTGCAAATGGTGCAAATTCACACATACTTTCCCAGTTACCACTCCCCTAAAGTGTTAGTCACTCAGACACTTTGCAACTCATGGCTCCACCAGGCTCCTCTGTCTGTGGAATTCTCCAGGCAAGAGTAATGGAGTGGGTTGTCATTCCCTTCTCCAGGGATTGAACATAGGTCTCCTGCGTTGCAGGCAGATTCTTTAACACCAGGGAAGCCCATCATCTCCTACAAGATAGTGACTTAAATAGAAATAGTGGTCCTGGATATGACTTCTTAGAAGTGATTTAGAAGAAATAGAAGCACTTCATTTGACAAGAACCTAGGGTTTCAGCACATAATCAGATTCAGTCTTCAGAACTTGGTAAAGTCAGTAGAAGTCACACAGTAACTAAACAGTTGCTATCATTTATTTTTTTTAAAGAAGAACTCCATAATTTAAATAAATATTGAATATTTGAGTGTTTTGACTATCACAATAGAAATGTAACATCTAGAAATCTGTTTCTGTGTTAAAATACTTAAAATCTCTGAAAATTCTATTTACAATCAATGCTACAGGATGGGATCACATGATTTTATTCTTATCACAGATTATTAACAAAGGATACAATCTTCATCTTCTTGTCTGCTGTTCAGTAAGCAAAATGCAGGGGTGAGTATTTGCTTCAATTTGTCTTCCTGTTCTACTGATCTACACATCCGGAAATATGAATACTAGCATTTGGATGCATAGCTTTCATTCTTTGCTTACTGTTCAATGCTGTGATAGTCACAGTAGATCTACTGAAATGACCATTTTAATTTTCATGTATCACAGGAACTCATCAGTATACACACAAGTGATCACTTTGGAACTTTGAGGGGAAAATGTGCTAAACATCTTACTTGAGTGAGGAATGATACACTCTTCTCATATTTTCTGCTGCCAATGAACAGAAAACATCTATCAATATCCTATGAAAATTTTAAAATGTATTTATTTTGATGTAACTTGCATGGTGATATTTTCAAAAGTTTTGATGGTTTGCAACTTTTTTTTTCAGTGTCCTTGCTTAATTTTTTATTACTGAGGAAGGAATGGGAAATTAGAGTAAGAAAATGAATGCTTATGCAAGATATAGAACCAAATCATTCTGATGTACACCGAAACTAACACAATATTGTAAAGCAACCGTACGTTAATTTAAAAAAAAGACTATTTTGCATTTCAGATAGAATGCATTTTTTTGTGTGTGTGGTAGTCATCTAGTTTCACTTTTTAAGTCCTAAGTTTGATGTCAATATCAGTGAAAATTCTTCTGCGTGGAGTTAGATACTTTGTGCTGGCATCCTAATACAGTGTGTCTGGAAGTCACATACTTCTTTGAAGAAAAAAATGGGGAAAACTTTTAAAACTTAGGCGTTTGCATTTGTTTTTAGTTACTAAGTCATGTTCCACTTTTTGCGACACCATGGACTGGTAGTCCGCCAGGTTCCTCTGTCCATGGGATTTCCCAGATAAGAATACTGAAGTGAGTGGCCAGTTTCTCCTCCAGGGGACTTCCCAACCTGGAGACTGAACTCACATCTCCTGCATTACAGGCAGAGTCTTTACCCCTGAGCTGCTGAGGCCCTGGTGCACATTAAGGTCCATTTGCATTCTAAAGTCTAAATTCTGAACTAGAACTGTTTACTGTTTTTATTGTAAAAAATATCTTGGAGAGGGATTTTTTATGTGATCAAACATCATGCCTTCATGCCTCTCATACTTTCAAATCCTGAAGTAAAATCTAAAGAGAAGACATCATTATGATAAAAGTCAAAGTAACTCATCTTTCCAAAATCATTGACATTAATCAAATATGTTCATGGTATTTTATAGGACCAAATTTCAAGGACCTTTGGTGTGGACTAAATATCTTATGGACATTTGGACAGGACCAAATGTCCTACAAGATTTTCTTTCTTTTGGAAAACAGAAGAGATGTTCTTACTTGTATTTATACTGTGCTCAGATTCTAAAATGCCCCAAATTATAACATAGCTACATGGGCATATCTAATATATCTAAAATCAAATATAAAAAAATTGGTAAACATAAAAAGCTTATCCAGACTTATCATTCTGCTAATCTACTATGTATATACTAGTTGGATTATACAGGGTTCATCCAGTGAATTTTATATTTCAAATAATTAATACACAAAAGAGACATGTGTGTTTATTAAAAGTTCTTCAGAAAAAGTTATTTTCAGTTCTCTCAACATTATTCTGCATCTTCTTCCATTTTGCATCAGTAAACAAACAAAAAAATTGTTTTCTTTGCAACTGAAAGTAGGGTTCAGTGACTAACATAAATATGTATAAAGTCATACTGTCAAAATCGAAGGTATGGGCAAAACTAGAAATAATGATTAAAAATATGAACTGATACCCAGCTGTGTGCATCTTCAGATTTATGCTTAATCTTTTATGAAGACTGTGAAATTATTCTCAATCTCTAGAAAAGGATCATGAAGTGCATTACCATACAAGCTTCATGAGGACAGGATCTTTTTCTTCACTGTTTCTGCTCAGAATTTACAGTGTGCCTGCATATTTCATGTGTTTTATAAATATGTTATTAGACAATTAATTTTTCATTGAATTTTATTATGTCACAGACCATTATGGTCCATCTTGACTTTCCCCATGGAAAGAGATCACTTGCCCCCAACCCAGTATGAAGCATTTTTATAATTTTGTTTTGATATTCTGTTTGAATTTTTCACTATCTGCTTTGACTTCTCTGAAACCCCAATAATGAGAGAGAGTTTGATTTGAATCCCAGTTTTGCCCCTTCTAATCCATGTCAGTTGAATACATGTCTGATTTAGTATTATCTATAATATTTCAGCGTATACTATGAATTTGCTGAATTCTTTGAAACTAAACTGGACTTCCTTTGAAGATTTACTTTAACTAACATAATTTGCAGTCAAAGAAGAGAGAAAAATGATACTTTCGCTAAGTATGTTAAGATGTCAGCAACAAAAGAAAATTACAGTCTGTTCAATAAAATTTACATTTTAAACTTTAGGGAGGGAGGAAAAATCAAATTTAGTTTCTTTTCCCAGAATATTTTAAAGATAAATAAAATGATGACGATAAAGTAGATATTTTTGATGAGTCTGCTAAAATAGCCTGTTAATAATATGGCTAACACACTGTATATTTTTATAAAAGAAATACACTTCCATGTTATCCAAGTAGTAACTAGGGTTTATATAAGTAGTCTTTGATAAACTGTATTAATAAGTAACCACCTAATTCTCTATTCTAGATCAATTTCATAAAGATTATTCTCATTTTGCTTTACTCATTGGAAACATTGCTAAAGTGAGACACAGAAGTGAATATTTGGCAAATAAATATTGAAATCTGTGCATGACTCATTATAATTTTATAAGTCTTATACCTATTATTTCCTGATGCTGAACAAGCTACTACTTGCCCTAATATAAAGAGGTGCCAAAGAAGATACGGTCTCTACTGAGTTAAATGTTCACTGTGGGTGAGGGAGAAGAAAGACAGTCAATTAAATCAATGAACTGGTGAAACTTGGGTTTACTAGGTGTGATAGCCTCATATTGCTTGGCTTTGGGTATGATGGGGAACAAAGAGGGATATTCTGAAACTTCTAAATCTGTATAAGTAAAAAAAGCAAGAAGTCCCAAGGACACAATTTTGGCAGGCACTTATAAGATAAAAAACAGAAGTTAATTGTTCGCTTCTAAACATCAAGGTTAACTTTAGTAACTGCCCCAGATGATGTAAGTAACTAGGCATATTGAGAGACTCTGGCTGAAGATGCAGTAAGCATGAACTGTTGGTCAGACTCAAGTGGGGCATAATTGAATGTGGGACATTTAAAGTGATCAGGGAAAGGATGTCATGGACTCTTTCTTCATAAATTTGTTTCTACTTTTGCATGTTTTCCTTAAAAAAAGATAAGATTATATCTAATGAACGAAGTTGATAATTCTCTCTTTGCCTTCACCACAGATAATTTGTGCACATATTTTAGAATTTTAGTCAGTGTATCACCTTCCTGAGGTTTTAGTTAAACATGCTTTCTTAGTACCAGAGGTAATAAGGACTTGTGAAATGTTTTTCCTCTTTTGTGTCATGAGTAATTGGGCTAATTCATTAGCTTCGGAGCCCTACAGGAAGAAAAATGCTTCATAGAACAATGATTGCTTTAAAAAGCATGAAAAGAAGCAGATGAACACATGAGCAGTAAAAGATCTTTCCCTTAGAGCCATGTTCATCCTCCGTTTAAAATAATTGTTCAAACTTAGAAGTATTGAATTGCACCCTTAGCATTTTGAAATGTTTCGCTTGGTGTTTGGTTATGGTGCTTCATCAGAATGATGCATAGAAAGGTAAAGGGCATTTATAGATTACTGTGAAAGCAAATCTATAAGATAAACTAGGGCTGGCCCTGTGTGTAAGATACTACTTACATTTTCACTTCATAGACACTCAACCAAGTTGTGGCACAAAATCAAATACAGAATTTTCCAGTGTATCCTAAAGATACACTTAACACTGGGGCGGGGGAAAGGTTGGGATTTTGGAGGATGGCAAGCTTCTAAAGCATAGAAAGAGAAAAAGAAACAAATAGCAATATGATTTACACTTCCATAGTTACTGCCTCTCCCTGGCTTCCACTAACATAAGGCTCAGTCTCTATTTTCCCATATGCTGACCCCAGTCTGTCATCCATGTCATTTTTATGGCTCTTGTTGTTTAACCCCATCCTTTTCCTGAACCCATTCTTTGGAAATTAGCCTAATAAAACTCCATTATATGTGTAGCAATCATAGAAGTATAACTGTTAAAAGTTATGCTAACAACTGCTACAACTGTTACCCCTGTCCCCACTGTATCACTGCTTTATCTCTGAGAAGGAAATGTAACATCCTTTCCAGAACTGTCTCTTCCTCATTTTCTGCAATAGTCCTGTTTAAAAAAATAAATATTAAACAGCAAGGAGAAATAAGTGAGGAAGACGAATACTGGGGAAAGAAGTAAGATTAGAAACTTCTTCTTGACTGTTTAATAGACACCCACAAACACCCTAATAATAAAAAGGAGTCATTTACTTTTTGACAAAAGGTTATCATCAGGGCGTATCTATGAAATCTGAGGCATCTCTAATAATCATACAATGAAAGTGAATAATCAATACCTGGGGAAGATATGATGACTGGGGCATCCACATTGTCCTCTCCAAATGGGTTCTGAATCTAGTCTTCCCAACTGGATGTGGCAACATGACCATACATTTGACCATAACCGTAAGGAAGCCTGTGAACAGTTTAGTCTCCAAGAACAGTTGTAACAACAATTCTGCTAGTATTCAGTTCAGTTCAGTTCAGTCGCTCAGTCGTGTCCGACTCTGCGACCCCATGAATTGCAGCATGCCACGCCTCCTTGTCCATCTGGTAGTATTAGACAATGGCTAGTAGTACAGTACTCTAATTATATGTATAATTCCTCAGAAAAATAAAAACTATGTTTTTGGATCTGACAAGCTCAATGAAGGATGTTTGTTAAAAAAAAAAATGAAGTGAAATTTAAGTACAAATTATATTGCTCTCTGCTCAAAAAATATTATAGTTTACAATGAATTGCAGGGAAAAGTTTATCATTTGATCCATAATTATTTAAATTTTGTACAATAGATTTAAGTTTGGAATTGGAAAGAATAAATAACTTTTCAACTAGATTAACTTTACAACTAGCAACTTTTTCAATGAGAAATTGATAGAGTAGAATGTTTCTAAGGTAGAGATCATATCTATAAGGGGAGTACTTGCTGCCTGAATATTTCACTAAAGCTTCAGTTCTCAAGAGGACACATCATCTTTATAATTAGCTCACTTTGATTACATCAATAACATTCTGCTGTTAGGTGACTAGCATAAGACATCAGCAGTTATGACTTGAATTGCAATGTGTGGACAGTAAAAATTGTTTTATTTAAAAAATATATTAATGTATTTTTTTCTGTTAAAATGTGCTTAACATTCTTATCAGTAGGCAAAAAAAATTATAGAACTGAGCAACTCAATTCCTGAAGCACTTCCATTGCTCCTGATAATTAATTTGAGAAGCAAAGTCTTATCATATACTAGCATCTGTCCAATATCCTTGTTTTGGGTAAATTAAATTCTGACTGATTTATGAAATAAATGAGAAGGAACATTGATTCAACTTTTCATTGTCTGTTTGAATCATATGACCTTTTTGAGGAAGCTTCACAAAGTGAAAATACATTAAGAAATATTTTAAACAAAAATATTTATAACTAGCATTCTCACTATACCTCAGCTCTCTTTCCCACTGCTTCAAAGGTCCATAATTAAAGATACTTTAACAAGGTCAGAGTTACTATTGTATAAAATTATGGAGCTGTTATGTACTGAAAGGGCTTCCTAGGTGGCTCAGTGGTAACTAATCAGCCTTCCGATACAGGAGACTTGGGTTCTTATCCCTGCATCAGGAAGATCCCCTGGAGGAGGAAATGGAAGCCTACTCCAGTATTCTGGCCTGGAGAATCCCATAGACCGAGGAGTCTGGCAGGCTACAGACCATGGGTTCACAAAGAGTCGGACACTACTGCTCGACTCAGCATGGATGTATGTATTGAAAACCAAGACCATTGAAAACGGAAAGATTAGGTGATACATCAATTAAAATAATGTTATCATACATGACTTATTTGCCTGAAAGTACTAGTAACCAGGATTCTGATTTGGAACTAAATTGTCCCTCTAAATGTGCTAACCTGGTAAACTGAGTCCCATTACCAACTTTTGCAATACAATGTACAATCAAAAGATCTTTCATTTAACCTAACTTTATAGCTTGATTTATGATGATGTAATTGATGCAATTGTTGAGTATTGATTACTTTCACAACTGTTTAAGTGAATTAACACATATTAATTTATTCACAAAACCAATAAGTTATAGATAATTATTTTTTTCTTATTATCTTTGGATTATAATATGGGTAAACAATGAAGATTTTTCTACACAGAGGTAGTACGTAGACCAGCCCATACTGTATTTTCATTTCTCATTATGAATGATTAGATTGGCATTCTAGTTTACATTGTAAATCCCAATGAATTTAGTTGATAAGAGCTCTTCTCCTTCTCCAATTCACCCTTATTCCCCTTAACAATTATCAAGAGTCTGAACTTCTGAATTTTTGTTCGTGCCATACTATGATTCATACCAAAATAATGTGACCTTGAGTTATCTTTATTGAGCAACCATCCCTCTTCCCTCACTGATAGACCTATTAGGTCTCCCTCTGAAGCATTTTCACTTCTCAAACAACAGTCTAACACAGTTCTTCTTTCTTTCTTTTTTCAGGCAAGGCTTTATTGGGGCCCCTGCTGCAGCACGGAGGAGCAAGAACAAAGAACAGTTTCCCTTGCTTGCTCTTTCTGGGGTGGCAGGGTGAGAATTTGTTCCTTCTATGGGGTGAGGACAGGAATGTGTCCAGGGGTCAGGCCAGAGGGTTGGCTTGGGTGTTTTGCTGACACTTTAGGTGGTGGTGTGTGCAGGGTCATAAGCAGTACCCTATTTTTGCTCCCGACCCCCTGCCTCTTCAAAAGTGGCAGTTGGATTTTTCAGTCTCTTTGTATCTTTTGTCCAGAATTTGCCCCAACTGTGCATGCATGCAGTTAATTTTAGTCCCATGGAGTTTCTTTGTATTTTTTTGCTCTAGGAAAGGTTGTGTAGCAAGGAGTCCCAGGTCCCAACCTGTCTCATTCCCCGCTGAGAGACTCAATACCCTTATTCTTAAGGGGTAAGGAGCTGAAGGTCCCTTCTTCTGGACTTCTTCCTTCTGGACAAGGGCCACAGACCCTAGCCTACTCCAGAGGTGTAGAAGTCCCTCGCTCACAGTTCCAAGGACCCGTAGGGACCTGGGATCACTTTCTACTCAAATGGGCTGAATGCCTTGAACCATCATGAGCCTTACTTCAAACTGTTGGAGCCTAAAAGACAAGCTTAACCAAAAAGTTAAACAAACAAGGATTAAAAAGGAGAAGAACAACAATAACCTTGTTTTTTGATGAAACCCACATTTCATCATGTCTCCACTTAAAAGGATAAACGATGGCACTAAGAGAAAAGCTTGCTGTGGTTCAGTTGCCAAGTCGTGTCCAATTCTAAGACCATGTATCCCTCAACTCTTTCTTGTGGTCATATTAACCCTTAGCAATTTATTACTCATGACCTAATAAAAATTCATCATCACCCAGGCATTCTTCTCTTCAATATCTTCAGAACCTCAGATTTGTGTGCTTCCCCTGAACAAAAAAAGCAGGATTCTCACCAGATGCATTGGCAGAGAATTCTTCAGAGTGATTATGAGATTCAATCATAGTCACAAATACTCTTTCCTCTCATTCCCCAATTCTGCTCCCCTTCTGGCTGGTAACAGTACTATTTCCAAACATTTCCTTTCACTATTGAATTTAAAAATAGAATAACTGTTATGTAAGTTTTAAATGTTGGTATTATTCCATTGAAATTTTGACAGCTGCACTTCCCAGGATTTCACCTTCTAATAATACACATGACAATTTCAAAATTCTCCCATCTAAATTCCCCAAAATTAAAGATTCAAATATGAGGATTCTATTTTAAAGTTCAAGCTGTTAACTTTTTAATTCAATTGGTTAATTGGAAAATATATTTGCTCAATTCAAATAGTAAATGTTATTCCTATTAACATCACTATTTCAAGTTTGGAGGAAAATAAAAAGTACTCCTCATGTCTGTGCTACTCCTAAAATTTGGTGGAACTAAAAGCATGCTTTATGATATGTGCAAATTAAACAATGAATCTGCTTTTAGCTCACAGAGGTGAAAGTGAAAGTATTAGTCACTCAGTTGTGTCTTTGTGACCCCATGGACTGTAGCCCACCAGGTTACTCTCTCCTTGGAATTACCCAAGCAAGAATACTGGAGTGGGTTGCCATTCCCTTCTCCAGGGAATCTTCCCAACCCAGGGATCGAACCTGGGTCTCCTGCATGGCAGGTGGATTCTTTACCATCTGAGTCACCACTTACACAGTTTTTAAATGTGAGAATAATAATTTTTTCAGGTCTCTGAAAAACTGTAGATGAATTAAAAAACTGTAAATGAATAATTTTCTTGAAACCAACATAAGCCAAAGTCAAAGAGCAATCACCTAACCCCAAATCTGGGACGAGACAGAGCATGACCTAAGCATTTGCTGACCTGAGACAGACCCTGCTGCTTCTTTACAAACTGGTAAGAACAACTCAATTAAGAATTTTGTAACAAATCTCAAAATTCTAAGTGTGGGCTACAGCGAGTGTGTGAGGACGTTGAGGGCTACCTTTGTACCTTCTTAAAATTTTCCTCAATGAACCTCCAAATATGCACAGAGAGGAATGGGGGAAAGATAAAGAACTTCAATTTCTTCTCATAATTTTTAGCTTTGCAAGCTACGGTCTCTGTCACAACTAATTAACTCATATTACATCAAGAATGTAGTCATAGACTATACATACATGATTGTGAGTCTGTTTCAATAAAACCTCATTTATATATGTCTACATTTGAATTTCATGTAATATCATCTTTCACAAAATATTCTTTTCATTTTTTAACCTCTTAAAATGTAAAATAATTCTTAGCTCTAAGACTATACAAAAACAAACCGTCCCCTGGATTTGACACATGTGCTGTGTTTGATAAAGTTTCTCAAACATTTGAAAAGTTTAGGCTCTAGAAATGAATTAATGAGGTCTTTATTAATTTTCTACTGTTGCTATAACAATTTGTTGTAATAAATAAACACAAATTTAATGGCTTAAAAATACACAAAATTGTCATCTCACATTTCTGTAGATCACAAGTCTGGGCACAGTATGGCTCAACTGGTTCTTTGCTCTGGGCTTTGTTGGACTGAAATCAAGGTTAGCAGGAATTCATTTCCGTCTGAAGGCTCTAGGAGAGAATATGTTCCCAGGCTTATTTCAAGCTGCTGCCACAATTCAGTTCCATATGGTTGTAGGACTGAGCCTCCTGTTTCTTAGGTGGCTGTCAGTTGGAAGCCTCCCCAGTTTTTAGAGCTACCCACATTCCCTGACTCATGGAACCCTTCAAAACTAGTAACCGCAGATAATATCCTTCCCACAATTCAAATCTGACTTTTCTTGTCTGCCTTATCTTTCTGAAGAATCTCTTCTGTCGCATCTCTTCTACTGCACTGTTCTGACTTCTGTTTGCACTTTTAAGGGCCCATGTGATTTTAAGGTCCCCATGTTCATGTGGGACCACATGAACAATCCAGGAAAATCTCCCTTTCTTAAAGTTGGCTGATTACCAACATTAACTCTATTACTAAAGACTTATTTGCCATGTAAAGCAACATATTCACAAACATAACCCCGTGAGTGGATGAAGGTCATAAGACGAGAAGGGACAAAACTCACAACATCCATGCCACCATATGTTATTCTGACCAAAACCATCTAGTTTCCAGCCTTGTTGAATTGTTAAGAGGTCCAATCCTTTCACCTCTTCCTTTTTTTTGTAGTACTCTCTCTCTGCTTAAAGACATAAACAGGATCTCCCTAGTGGTAGAATGTATAAGAATTCACCCGTTAATGCAGGGGACATAGATTTGATCTCTGGTACATGAAGATTCCACATGCTACGGACCAACTAAGTCTGTGTGCCACAAGTACTGAGTCCACACTCTAGAGCTGGCAAGCTGCAGCTACTGAGCCACGTGCTGCAACTACTAAAGCCTGTGTGCCTAGAGCTTGTGCTCTGCAACAAGAAAAGTCACGGCAATAAGTCTGTGCACAGAGACAAAGACCCAAAGTAAAAAAGAAAAAAACATATAAACATACATGTGTGTGTGTGTGTGTGCACGCTCAGTCACTCAGTCGTGTCTGACTCTCTGTGACCCTGTGGACTATAGCCTGCCTGGCTACTCTGTCCATGGAATTTTCCAGGCAGGAATACTAGAGTGGGTTGCCATTCCCTACTCCAGGGGATTTTCCCAACCCAGGGACTGAAGCTGCATCTCTTATGTCTCCACCATTGGAAGGCAGATTCTTTACCAAACATACAGAGAAAAACCAGAAAAATTTTTATCATAGGTGATGATCTGGACAAGTGTATTTACTTTTAATACTTTCTAGGTGATTCTAAAATCATCCAGATTGGAAGCACTGTTCAGATTTTCTAAAGAAAATACAGATACTTGGTGCCACAATCCAAGGTCTTGAGTATAGTTTTAGTTTTCTATTGACAATCTAAAGTGACTAACAGCAGAGAGAAAGACTTTAAATGGAAAAATCCAGCAACTCCAGTTTTCTACTTTTCTAAAATAAGTAATCCATGAAAATAATCTCAATATTGATCAATTGAAAGTTATCAACTATACAGAAGTTTTAGTCTTTATTCTCTTTTTGAATATAGCTGAATTATTGAATATAGATAGTATCTGCTTGGCAGTATGCTCATAAGGAGCTTGAGTGTGATTAAACATGATGTTGGGAAGCCTGAATTTTGAGGACTATGTATTATATACTGTTAACATATGCTGAATTCTATGTATTCAGAAAAAAATATGTAACAATATAACAGGGCTATGTTGAGCACATAAAGGCAAGGCTGACAGTTAACAAAATTATGAGGTAGTTGGCATGGGCCTTTGGCACTCACCTATTTCCTGGGTAAGTGTACTTCTACCACCATCCAAGCCTCAACTTCCCCAAATGCCTATTATCTTCATGGTCTTGCTTTATTTCAACTGCCATCTTTTTCCTAAGCTGAGACCTTTCTAAAATCAGTAAAAGACTTTAGAATTATGAAAGGGAGGTTCTGAAAGAAGAAATATTGTATATGCTGAAATTTTAGTTACTATAAATGCAGAAGGTGGGTGCAGCAGCTATCAGGGTTAAAGTTTCCATTCATATAGTTCCTGTTGTGCCAGGATTTTTAAATTATGTCCCATAATTTTTTAATACTTTGATTTTAGTTTTTTCTTAATTTTTTCTCTACATCAGGTGCTTTTAGTAGCTACTGCCTAATGAAATCAATGAATAAGCACAAAACAAATTATAAAAAGGTAAAAGTATTAAGTGCACAACATGTTCTAGGCACTTTGCCACCAGCATATTTTTGAAAAGAACTGGCTACTTAACTGTTTACTGCATGGTTCATAGCTATTAAATTGTCAAATACCCCCAAATTTATGTGTATATCCTATACTATCCAAATCAAAGTCCAAGGATGGTAATTTGTAGAAATGGAGAAATTGACTCCAAAATTTATATGTATATACAAACCCAGATTAGTCTTCTTGAAAAGGAAGAAGTTGGAAGATTTACATTTTATTATCTCAAGATTTACTCTAAATCTTTATTCATCAAGACAATTTGAAACATTGTGATGAGACTAAATAAATAGAGCAAGAAAACACAATTGATATTTGAAAATTATACTCACAGAAGTAGCCACACTGATTTCCAAAGAAGGGGTAATTTTAAGTCAGTGGAAAACATGTTAGTATTTTTCAGCAGTTGGTAATGGGACAACTTGATATCCATATGGGGGAAAAGCAAAACAAATCAAAACCACAAACTCTACTTCAAATCATCCATAGACATTAACTTAAGCTGATCATATACCGAAGTGTGAATAGTAAATCTATAAAACTTCTAAACTAAACTTCTAAAGCTCAAGAGAATATCTTTGTGATTTATATTAAATACTACTTTTAGTGGAAAAGACACAGATAACATTAATCATAAGATGAGAAAAACAATAAATTAGACTTATCAAAGTTAAAACCTCTTAAAAGACATCATTAAGAAAATAAATAAATGAAACATGGAGATGATATTTTAAAAATCATATATCTGATAAATGACTTTATCCAGAATATATTTTTAAGACTACCATTATATATTAAAAAGTTAAAGAGTAACAGTAAAAATGAGAAAAGACTCGAACATATGTTTCAAAAGGAAGATAAAAGCAGGAGCAGAAAAACATGCAATGGATGTTCAACAACATTGATCCTCAGGGTAATGTAAAGTAAAAACAAAATAAAAGATTATACTTTATACTTAAATGCTAAAAAGAAAAAAAAAGAGAGATTTAGCATTGTAGAGGTTGTGGAACAATTAGAACTGGAATATAAAATGATATTAACCATTGGAAAAGAGGTATGATAATTTCTGATAGTCACACACAAACCCACCCTACCACCCAGAAATTGAACTCATACACAGAAAATATTCATGGTAACTTTATTCAAAATAGCCAACAACTAGAGACAACCAAATATCCATCAATGGTGAATGAATAAATACGTTGCTACATATTAATACAATGGAGCATTACTCAGTGATTAAAAGGAATGACATTTTTGTTGATTTATGCAGCAGTGTGGATAAATCTAAAAACCATTAAGGAAAGATATCTGACTTAAAAGATTACACAGGGTATGACTCTACTTACGTAAAGTTCTAGAGCAGTCAAAGTCCATCCTTATTGAAGAACAGACTTTTTTTTTTCTCTTTTTTGTAAGAGGAGACAGTTAACTGCAAAGAAGCAGTAGAGAATGTTCCAGAGGGGATTTCTTTCTTTTTTTTTTTTTTTTTTGGTCTCTCTCGTCTCTTTTTTTTTTTTTTCATTTATTTTTTATTCATTGGAGATATTACCCTTTTTTATCAAATTGTAGTGGTTTTTGCCAATAATTGACATGAATCAGCCATGGAATTACATGTGTTCCCCATCCTGATCCCCGCTCCCGCCTCCCTCCCATCCCATCCCTCTGGGTCTTCCCAGTGCACCAGCCCTGAGCACTTGTCTCATGCATCCAACCTGGGCTGGTGATCTGTTTCACACTTGATAGTATACTTGTTTCAATGCTGTTCTCTCAGAACACGCCACCCTTGCCTTTGCCCACAGAGGGTATTTCTATGCTCTATATCTTGACTGGGTTATAATAATATTTACATAGCATATTCACATGTCAAAACTCAATAACATTTAAAAATCTGTCATATTATTGTAGCTACACTATTCCCCTGAAGTCTCATCTATAGCCAATGAGAAAAATCAAAATTTTGATTGCCTCTGACTCTAGGCATCTGCATCAATGCTCTGAAACAGCCCAGAAGACATTGAAATGGAAATACTCAACTTTCCCTCACCAAAGACCTTAAAGCAGGTCAGCACCTGAATCCAGGGACTTTATCATGTGGCATCAGCATTCCCCAGGTAAAAAGGCTTTCTCTGACTCTTTATGTCTTAAAATACATCACCTGTGTGTGGAGCCCAGGGCAGGGGAGATTCTCGGTGACTCCGGGGGCAGCTCCATTGTGAGGACAATGCCTAAGACAATTCTTTCCCTCCGGCAGTGTCTGCTTCCTTTCTTCAGTCTGTTACCTTGTACTGTCCTCTGGCTGCTAGTGGGGCTCTGCCTGCAGTGCAGGAGACCCGGGTTCAATCCCTGGATTGGGAAGACCTCCCGGAGAAGGGAAAGGCTACCTACTCCTGTATTCTTGCCTGGAGAATTTCATGGACGGAGGAGCCTGTCGGGCTACAGTCCATGGAGTTGCAAAAAGTCTGACAGAACTGAGCAACTAAAAGTCACTTTTCACCTTCACTACAGGGGCTGAAGGGAAACAGGTCTTAGAAAGGGAACGTTTGGGTCCCTCACCGGCGAAACTACTGACTTCTCGTAAGGGGCTAAGACAGGTAAACTGGCTTGGTTCCTCCGTGGCCCGAACTGTAGGCGGGAGATACCAACACCCGAGGCGTCCGTCCGCGGGCCCCGCCGTGACCTGCGGCGGCACCCGCCTCCCTGGCGGCGCCCCTGGCTCGGGTCGCTCAGGCTCGCGGGCTCGCGTGGGTCTGAGGCCCAGCGCTGGCAGGCGGTGCTCCCGCAGTGCGCGGGGCTGGGTTTCCTGCTTGTCGCCTGCCCGCCAGGGGCGCCCTTCCCTCCCTGCCTCACTCTCTCGCCTCCCCTGGATCCGGTCACTTCTCGCTGCCGGGTTCTGTCTCGGGCTGACCACGGGCCCCTCCAGCAGAGGACAGATGGCGATGGACTCAGGGAAGGACGTCTCGCCAGGGCGGGCTCTGGGAGCCGGCGGCGAGCTCCAGGAGCGATACCACCCGGGAGGCGAGCCTACCCGAGACTGTTCGGCGCCCCCGCAGCTCCGGCGACGCAAGCGCTCACTGCCACCCGTGCTGGAGGCGGAGATGGGCATGGAGGGGTGCCCAGCGGAGGCCCCGAGCTCCGGTCAGCACGCCGCGCCCCAGCAACCGCACTTTACACCTGTCCCAGGCTGATCTTTGGTTCTCCCCTCCTCAAAGGATGGGGCAGGGGCAAGGTGGGAAATCTAATCTGCCAGTAATCGAATCTGCTTTTTTACTCTGCAGGGGGCGAGACTGAATTCACTGGTCAAGATGCTTAGAGTCACAGGCAGGTGCCTCTAACGGGATTGGACAGGTGTTTGGAAGAAAAGAGGATTTTATTTTTCGGGGTGTTTTCCAAATTGCTCATGAGAATGGAGAACTCAGTCAGCTGCTATTTGAAAAATAACAGGCTAATGCAATGACAAATCTCTCCTACATAGTAATATTTTTTCACATGGAATCCTCAAAAAGGGAACTACTTTACCTACTGAAATAAGTTATAAAATTAACAAATTATGGGTATCTAACATACAGCAATTGTGATTATAGCTACTAGCACTGTATTATATATGTGAATGTTGTTAAGACAGTAAATCTTAAGAGTTTTCAAAAAATAAAGTTAATTAGGGACTTCCCTAGTTGCTCAGTCATGAAGAATTCACCTTCCAATGCAGGGGGTGCAGAATCCATCCATAGTCCAAGGAGCTAAGATCCCACATGCTTCAGATCCAACCAATCAAAATATAAGACAGGAACAAAGTTGTATCAATATTGCTTTAAAATGAACTTTAAAAATGGCCAGCATCAAAGTAATGAAGTGATGAGATGGAGGTGCTACAGTGTATAAATGAGTCAGTACATTGTACACCATACATTTACACAACGTTCTATGTCTGTTACATCTCAGTATCAGTTCAGCTCAGTTCAGTTCAGTCGCTCAGTCCTGTCCGTCTCTTTGCAACTTCATGGCCTGCAGAACACCGGGCTTCCTTGTCCATCACCAACTCCCAGAGTTTAGTTAAACTCATGTCCATTGAGTCGGTGATGCCATCCAACCATCTCCTCCTCTATCATCCCCTTCTCCTCTCACCTTCAATCTGTCCCAGCATCAGGGTCTTTTCAAATGAGTCAGTTCTTCACATCATGTGGCCAAAGAATTGGAGTTTCAGATTCAGCATCAGTTCTTCCAATGAGTATTCAGGACTGATTTCCTTCTGGATGGACTGGTTGGATCTCCTTGCTGTCCAAGGGACTCTCAAGAGTCTTCTCCAATACCACAGTTCAAAAGCATCAATTCTTTAGCGCTCAGCTTTCTTTATAGTCCAACTCTCACATCCATACATGACTACTGGAAAAACCATAGCCTTGACTAGATGGACATTTGTTGGCAAAGTAATGTCTCTGCTTTTTAGTATGTTGTCTAGGTTGGTCATAACTTTTCTTCCAAGGAGTAAGCGTCTTTTAATTTCATGGCTGCATTCACCATCTGCAGTGATTTTGGAGCCCCCCAAAATAAAATCAATCACTGTTTCCCCATGTATTTGCCATGAAGTGATGGGACCAGATGCTATGATCTTAGTTTTATGAATGTTGAGATTTAAGCCAACTTTTTCACTCTCCTCTTTCATTTTCATCAAGAGGCTCTTTAGTTCTTCGCTTTCTGCCATAAGGGTGGTGTCATCTGCATATCTGAGTTTATTGATATTTCCACTGGCAATCTGGATTCCAACTTGTGCTTCATCCAGTCCAGCATTTCTCAAGATGTACTCTGAATATAAGTTAAATAAACTATACATCTCAGTATAGCTGGGAATATGTGTAAACCAATGGCCTTTAAGATATGGTATGTTTTCGAGATTCCAGCAAACTATCCTCATAAAATTAATGTTTATAAAACTTTCCTTTATACAACAGTTCATTTGTTCCTCACAACAATTAGTCTAGTGAATAAGAAAGGATATCACTTGTTATAGATACAAGGAAACTGAACTTTATCACGTTCTGACTATCTTAAATCATAAACAAGCCCACCTGTCACAAACACTGGTCTCCTGCTTGGCAAAAAATAGTGGTTCAATAAAACTTGAGATGAATAAAAGAACCCAGAATGTCAAAGATAGACTGGTCCCTGGAAATTTCTGTTTAGAAAGCTCAGTTCATGTTCCTCTTCTTAAGGGGAAGACTTTGCAAAGCAATTTTAAGTGCAGTGTCCCTTGTAGTATCATTTTAAAAACGGTTTTGTTTGTAGGAAAATCTGTCTTTTGTGAATTTTATTAAAAAGAGGATACAAGTTTAAACACCAGTCTTTTGAGTTTCTATTTTGAACAGGATTGATACTTGAAATACTGCCTTAGTATCCTCTGTTTCTAAAGTAAATGCACAGGAACATGTGTTAATTGGATACCAGTCCCGTGAGCAACAGGACAATTCACAATAGATATAACTAGATGTATACAAGTCAACTCACTTAGGAAGGATATGTCATTTGGGGGGAAAATGACACCATGCTTTAAAGCAGGCCTCTTACTCCAGTAGGGTATGGTGGTTTCTAACAATAGCTTTCTTGCTTAGTTTGAAAGACTATGATTTGAGCTGTGTATACAGCTAGGACATATGGCTACTTAGTTACAAGAGAAAGAGTTTACTAGGAAACTGCATTCATAATTTGTAGAATGCATTTTTATTTGCATAGCAAATTGTTTTATTTCATATTCTTATCAAGTAGTGTGAAGTTTGCTAGTTGCTTTCATTATTCTCCTCTTTTAAAGTGGAAAAATCAGACTCAGAGAGGCCAAGTAACTTGTACAAGGTTGCTTAGCAACTAATATAGTGGAGAGGTCACTAACATTCAGCCTGTATCATTTCAAAACCTATGCTTTCTTGAGAAAAACTATTCAAGGAAAGATTATTTCTTATGTAAAAAAAGACCATTTCCTTCTTTAAAAAATAGTTGTACAAACCTGTATAATAAGTAAAATTTTATTACTCTTATTCGATATACTAGAATAAAGTAACAGACTACCCTGATAGCTTGCTAGTTTGCTAGATATCCTAGTTAGTTTGCTAGGATAGTTGGCTAGAATCTCAAAAATATACTGTATCTTAAAGGATGTTGGTTTACACATTTTTCCAGCTATATTGAAATATAATAGACATACAACATTGTGTAAATGTATGATGCACGTGTTGACATGTTTATACACTGTATAATACATCTTATCACTTAATTATTTTAATGCTTTTGAAATTCATCCATGGAAAGGAGTTATCACAATATACTTTGCTTAGGTTGTTTTAACAACCCTGTTGTGCTGGAGTATCAGGTTCCTATAAATAACCTCAAGGAAGATTGGCCTACTGAATATTTTCTACAAGCAGAAAACAGTATCTGCCTTATCAAGATCTGAGTGCAACAGAGAATGACTTCTTGGAAAAAGAAACTAAGTGAGGTTTTGGAGACCACTAGGTTTAGAGAATTAAAGTATTTTTTTTTAACATTTTATTTGGGATGGGGATATAGCCGATTAACAAACAATGTTGTAATTGTTTCAGGTGAACATGAAGGGACTCAGCCATGTGTATGCATGTATCCATTCTCCACTAAACTACCCTCCCATCCAGGCTGCCAAATAACATTGAGCAGAGTTCCACACACTATACCATAGGTCCTTGTTGGTTTTACATTTTAAATATAGCAGTGTGTACATGTTCATTCCCAGCTCCTTGTCTTTCCCTTCCCCTCGTCCTTCCATCCCAAATTATATTAATAGTACAGATCTGTCACTCGAGAGGTTTTCCTTTTGTTTATAGCCCCAATATCTCCACCTGAATGAAGAACAGCAGAAAAACCCATGCATCACCCCTGAGTCTATCTTCCATAAAATAATGTGATTGAGAGCAATAGAGACTTGTGGAAATAAGCAGGTATTTACTGAAGATAATCACTGTGGATTTTCATTTAAGTCATAGTTGAATCCACGTTATAATTGAGATTGACTCTGGTTATTATTGTCCTAAATCTATACTTTCAAGAATGTCTAATTTCTACATAACAATTATTTATTTATGAATTGCTTATTGTGTATATTATGTATCATGCATTGTACTAAGTACTCCAAGTTGGCTTAATATTACAAAATAATTATCATTCCCTGTGCTATACAGTAGATCTTTGTCAGTTATCAATTTTATATATAGTAGTCTGTATATGTTGATCCCAAACTGCTAATTTATTTCTCCTCCCCCTCTTTCCCTTTTAGTGACTATAAGATTGTTTTCTATGTCTGTGGGTCTATTTCTATTTTGTATATAAGTTCTTTTGCATAAGAACTTATACAGCTCTTTTTTAGATTCCACATATAAGCTCTATCATAAGATATTTGTCTTTCTCTGTCTGGCTTACTCCACTTAGTATTATCATCTCTAGGTCTATCCATGTCACTGCAAATGGTATTATTTCATTTTTTCTTATGGTTGAGTAATAGTCCATTGTATATGTATACCGCATATTATTTATCCAGTTATCTGTTGACAAATATTTGGGTTCCTTCCATGTCTTAGTTCTTGTAAATAGTGATTCAATGAACATCAATGTGTGTGTATCTTCTCAAATTATTTTTTTTCCAGATATGTGTCTAGGAATGGGATTGCAGGATCACATAGTAGCACCATTTTTAGTGTTTTAAGGAACTTCCATACTGCTTTCCATAAAGATTACACCAATTTACATTCGCCCCAACAGTATAAGAGAGTTCCTTTATCTTCACACCTTCTCTAGCATATTGCTGAAAGATGTTTGATGACGGTCATTCTGACTGGAGTGAGATGATACCTCATTGTTTTGATTTGCAAATGCTATCTTATCTCTCTTATATAGTGAAACTTTATATATATAAGCTTTTATTTTAAAAGCTTTTTTATTTTCACTTTGAACAGCAAAAGCTGTCAAATGTCCTGAAATAAATGTACTTAAAGGATAAGATTTCCTGAAACTCTTATGTAAAAGAAAATACTACCCTTCCCCCATATCAATTCCCTTTGTAAATAGAACAGTCTTTAGCAGAAGAGTGAATCAATCACAGAAATCTTTCAATGGTTGAATTTTGTGTGGTTAAAAACTATAACACACTCAAACTGTTCAATTAGAATTGATCCCTTTCAACTTTGTATCTATATTGTAGTTCTATTTTGTATTTTTATATAAAAGTGTAGCTTCCAAAGAAAATATGACAGTGTGAACTTTTGGATGGAAGGTACTTTTCATTGTCACTTTTCAAATCTCTCATAGATTAATATGGCCCTAAAGACCAGTATAAAGTAAGGTTTTATATATATATATATATGATAATTATATGCATATGTTTATGTATGTGTATAACAAGTGATTTTTAATATTCAAAAGGAAGAAGGTTGAAATACAGATTTCACATGACTATTTTGTCTTATATCTGACTGTATCAAAAAGTCTTCCTTAGTACTTGTATTTATTTAGTGAATTAAAGCAGAGACTGTCATTTCTTTGTGGATTTATGATGTTCCAGATAAGCACTGATGGGTTGATATGTCAACACATTATGTTATTTTGTTCTCACAACACTGCTATGAAATAGATCTGGAGGAAACAGAAGTTCAGGGAGGTTAAATATTCTGAAATTTACTGGGATTCAAACCTATTCTTTATAATTAGAAAATGTAGCCAACATGCCCCCAAAAGAGGTCTATGCAATGTAATTATATTTACTTTATTATCTATGCCATTTTAAAGTACTTTCAATTCTGAAAAGACCAATATTAACTTTCCAGGTTATGAACCACTGTACATTTGCCATATAATTATAGGAAGTTTAATGAGTTGCTGCTTTGTAGACTTTTAAGGCATGTTTTCTTGTTATATCCAAGGCTTCTATATCAATCACAAGCATCTCAGACAAACATTAAAACTGTTCTACATACTCAAATTAATGCCCTCTGTCCCTAGAACTGCCTGCCCTTACTAAGTTCATTCCTAGGATCATTAGTAATCAGTTGTTGTGAAATTAAAATGAAAGTCTAATTATGAAAAATGGAAGTTTGCATGCATTTACCAATTATATATTCAACACAGGGTACAAATATTTTGCTCTATCAAAATAATCAGCTTAGATTTTTTATAGATAAACACCCTAATAAAATTTCAGATTGTTTTGGTATAACATGAGTAGTAAGTATTACAGTTTCATTCCTGTTGATTGGAAGAACAGAGTAAAGCTAGTAGTTTTTAAAAGGGAAGATAAGGTAAATGTATCATTAATAAATAGCAATATTAAGTGATTATTCATCTACTAAGATTAAGTTTAAATGAACCATTTGATTAAAATTTATGTATAGCTATGTGTCTGTATACATGTACACACTTGGACACAGTTTTATATATGTGTATTTATATATATCTGCACACACATGCACATAGTTTAAAAAGTGTGTAGTGTTTGTGGAGGCTTATTGGATATATTGTCTCTTCCAATACTCATCACAGGGAAGATATGAGATATCACTTAAGATATGAGAAAATAGAAGTTCAGTTATGAAGTTTTTGCTTATAATGCTACTTAGTGGCAGAAATGAAACTGCCTTCAAGGTAAGTAATCAGTTTACTCACCTCGTAAAGTCAGCACCTTGTCTGCACATTCATGATCCGTAATAAACCATGTACTCTCTTGCATTCTGTAGCAAACCCAATAGTTGTGGTGGTTGTTTAGTCGCTCAGTCGTGTCCGGCCCTTTCGTGACCCCATGGACTATAGCCCGCAACACTCCTCTGTCCATGGTATTTCCCAGGCAAGAACTGCTGGAGTGCATTGCCATTTCCTTCTCCAGGGGATCTTCTTCCTAACCCAAGGATCAAACCCATGTCTCCTGCATTGCAGGCAAATTCTTTACCACTGAGCCATCTGAGAAGCCCAAATCCAACAGTAAGTAGGCCTATTTTGCCTGTATATAATGGGATCGGGCCCTGATGAACCTATCCAATTAGCAAGATCCCTTCTGCCTTGCTGTCGTAGTGTTTCAGAGAAAGCTTAACAGCCTAGGCTGATGTAAACCCAGGGCATGGTGATCACCAGCCACAGTCCTAGACTCAGGAGTGGCCACTCAGATCTAACAATCAGGTTGTCAAGGAGGGGAGGAAATTTTCCTATCTAGCTCTCTTGAGTTCTTGTGGCTGGACAAATCATGAAGTCAACATAAAACGGATGAACGGGAGGAAAAGAAACACATTTTAAGTTTTGAGGCCAGAGTTCCCATAGAAATGGGACCTAAGAAATGACCAAAGAAAGCAACTTTTACATATTTTCAGACAAACAATATATTTGAGAGGAGTTGACAGGATGAAGAAGTTTACCTTTAGGTGCTTAATTAGTAAAGAATTTGAGCAAAGTTTGAGTTGAATAGTAAATTAGCAAAGAAGTAGTACAATTTGTTTCTCTAGGTGTCATAGCTCTGAGTTCCCTGCCTCTGATGGTAAAAATGTCTTTCTACCTGCTGGTGCAGAGGGAGCGACTTTCACAAGGAAGATTTATTTCTTGCTTTAAGGGAAACAGAGAGAGGAGGGTCAAAGTATCTCCTTTGCATCTGCTGTTTCTTAAGGAATTTAATTCAAAATAATCAACATGCCATTGAGGTACTGGGGACCTTCTCTGGGCCCCAACAAGGGGAACCCAGAGATTTCTGTTCAATGACTATATTGTAGATGGGAATCTTGTAGTCTCTCAGGATATGGACAATGAATTGTGTTGCTTCAGAAGCTAATCATCATGGAACATAAAGAGCAAAGCTTATTAGTATAATTTGACATTGATGAAAACAGAAATAAATAAACTCGGCCCTTCCTGATGTAAGGCGGATGGGGAATCTATTCTGAAGTCTGTCTTATCTGTACACTTGCCAATTTCTATTTTGTAACTTGCTACTGAAAATGGTATGTTATTATTTCTTGGCTTAGGGGGGGAAAGTAGTTATTCTTGTTTACAAAGGCATCTTAAAGTACCACCTAATTCATAGTCACAAAGTTTTCATTATACGAAGATGATTGATGTCATTTCATTGAATTTATTTAAGACTGTACCTTTCTTTTATTGATTTTTCCTTTTTATTCTTTGTAGTGGAACACTTGATAAGTAGCAGCTTTTCTTTTCAAATTAGTTGTTGAAGATGGTGATGAAATTCCCAAATGCTCTTTCTGCCCTAATTTTATGAAGCAGAGATATATAGGAGTCCTACTTTCTGTCAAGTATTCTCACTAAATTCAGGTAGAAAGCAACCTCATCTAAAGACATTTGCCAGCCTGAAAATTACTACCCAAAGCTCAGGTTGGTTGTTTGAATTCATGTAAAATGATTGATTGCATACTGAAGCCTGTTTAGAAGAAAAGCCAGGGAACCATGCTGGACTGTACAAAAGGATCAAGTGAAGTAGACCGTTAAGGCCACAATTCGCCTTTAAAACATGTTAAAGGAGCCAGGTAAGAGACAGAGAATGGCTGAGTTGTACCCTAGAGACATCAACCCCGATAGGGAGAGGGGGCTCAGGTAGGAAGGGAGACACAATAATTTCAGAATATCAGATTTATCCTATCAGGAGGAATTAAGATTGTGAAAATTCAGCTGCATCAGGTTTTTAAGGATCCAGTCAACAAAAAGACGTAAAATCTAGTAGTGATATACAGAATATATATATTCTGTGATATACAGAATATATATATTTGTACCACTATGTGCCATATACAGAATATATATATTTGTACCACTATGTGCCATATACAGAATATATATATTTGTACCACTATGTGCCATATACAGAATATATATATTTGAATTTACCTACCACTAAGTGCCATGCTAAGTCATTTTTGAGGGGACTTCAGCCCACACCTGCCATGATGTCCTTTGGGCTGACATTTTGCACGAGCTATTCTATTTCTAGTATTTGATCCCATTACACACTCTCTTTATTTATTCCTTCCTCCCTCTCTCTTAATTTCATTCTCTCTCATTCTTTCTTTGTGCCTGTTTCCTATCTGAATCAGGCTTTTATTTCCACCTATTTAGTTGTGGCAACACTGGATTGGACAGGGTACAGTGCCCAAGTGAATGAAGAGGAGCATTATACATCTAGCATAAACTCCTGTTTACAGTTTTTAAAGAGTTTCCTCTCTGAAAACACACTCTGGTGTGTGTGTGTGTGTGTGTGTGTGTGTGTGTGTGTGGGTGGGTGGGTGGGTGGGTGGGTGAGTGGGTGTGTGTCTTGCCTAAGATTCAAAACAGAAATTAGGCTACATTTCTGATGAACTTACAGCTTTAGTGAATATATTGGAAAACAGTACAGAACATGTTGTTAGTTGCAAATGGCAAAATACTACAAGAAAATTATGAACTCAAGGAAGGCTTAACTTGGTAGGAAATACAAATAAAAGGGATAGAGAAATTCTAGGAATCTCTGGGCTTGCAATGTGGCAAAGGGTATTTACCACAAGACTTTTGGCAATGTCTGGAGACATTTTTGGTAAACTATTTGGTAGCGGGTGGGGAGTTATTACTGACATGGGCTTCCCTGGTGGCTCAGACGGTAAAGAATCCGCCTGCAATGCGGGAGACCTAGGTTCGATCCCTGGGTTGGGAAGATCCCCTGGAGGAGGGCTTAGCAACCCACTCCAGTATTCTTGCCTGGAGAATCCCCATGGCCAGAGAAGGCTGGAGAGCTACGGTGCACAGGATGGCAGAGAATGAGCCACTACTGATTGGCTCAGCAACAGTTGCTATAAACAGTTGTTACACAGCACAGTTGTTAAACAGTAAAACAGTTGTTATAAACCAGAAATGCAGTTGAACACCCTACAATACACATGAGTCCTTCACAGATAAGAATTTCTTACCCAGTCCCAAATGCCAATAGTTTCTATTTTGAGAAAACCTGCCTTAGATATATAAAGTTCTAACTAAAGTATATGCTTTAGAGATGATGAAGGTTTGAATCAGAGATGCTATGTAACTTGCCAGATATTGTATAGTAAAATAAGAGATTTGAGCCCATATCTGACTGCACCCAAAGACCATTTTTTTTTCTTTCTAAGGGTCATGGTGAAAAAAAAGTGAACTGTTCCCTGCCATTCAGGTTCTACAAGGACCAAGTCATTAGCCACTGAAATCGCTGACCTACAGTTCACTCTGAAAAGAATTCAGCTCAAAGGACAGGAGGAGGCACTCAGGGTTTTGAGAAAACAGGCAAAACAGGCCCTTAGATAGTTGGATATATTTCAGGAAAAATTTTAATGGACCCAGATTCTTGCATCTTCCCATTCATAGAAAGGGTTAAAATCATTAACTGAGATATCTGATCCTTATGACTACGTGTAGCCTTTTACTGCTGGAGAAGGAAATGGCAAGCCACTCCAGTATTCTTGCCTGGAGAATCCCAGGGATGGGAGCCTGGTGGGCTGCCGTCCATGGGGTTGCACAGAGTCGGACACGACTTAGCAGCAGCAGCAGCCTTTTACCGAGAAGTCTGCTTGGCTGCATGGATTCCCTAGCCAGAATCACACACACACTCACCTCTTCACCTGCCTCTTCAGAGTGGTTCCTCAGAGCTATGTGAAAGACTGTCTTCCAGGCTACAATCGTGAGTAAGACACTAAATAAAACTCAACTCACAGCTCTTACACTGAGCGTTTTTTAATTTTTGGTCAACAGTGGGGAGAATGTTTTAGTTGCCAGCTCTTTCTGCTGCCTTTATCATTCAATTTTATTTTGGAATTCAACAGCAGCAGGACTCTTTCTTGATTTACCACAAGAGGGCATCCTTAAAATTCAAGAAAACCTATAAAGTTTGCACATTGGGAGGTAATCCAGGGTTTTTCCTCTAGAGAGATGTTTTCAAACTGAGGGTCATGACCTTTCATAGATCATGAAATCAATTTATACACATCTAGGTAAAGATGTGGGCTTCCTAGAGATCTCATAGTGCTAAAGAATCTGCCTGCCAATGCAGGAGGTGCAAGAGATGCAGGTTCAACCCCTGGGTCAGGAAGATCGCCTGGAGTAGGAAATGGCAACCCAGTCCAATATTCTTGCCTGGAGAATTCCATGGACATTAGAGGCTGGTGGGCTACAATCCATGGGGCTGCAAAAGCGCTGGACATAAACTATCACAGCACAGCACACCAGCATCTGTACTTGAAGATGTATGTTTATATAAAGACACACACATACACATGGACCCGTATGTATGAGAGTCGGTCATGATATACAGTCATGTCTCACTGTGGACCATGGTCAAAAAGATCATTTGAAAAGTAATGCAAAGCCCACTCTAAAATAGTCTAGCATTATCATACTATTTTCTGCTTTAAGAAGGAGCCGGTGAATAGAAGGGGAATTGACTTAGAAAAACAGAGTATGGAGAAGAAATTTTGTCAACAAGTGTGTTGAGTACTGCAAAGAGGAGAATACTCTGGGGGGAAAAAAGACAACAAAACAAAATCCAAAAATCTTCTCTAGAGTGATGTTGGAATAATGTTGTCTGTGACAGTCTAGAGAGTGTTGACCTTTGTGAATTTAGGGAAAGATTACCCTAATCCATTCTGATTCTGGGTTAACCAAGGAATCTTCTGAAGGAAACCCCACTTATCCAGGTATTTGCCTCCTTGGAAGAGGTATCCTGGTTTAGGGACTAAGATATGCCCATTTAGTAAAAGAGGTGTATTTCGCATTACATATATAAAATTGTGGAGTCCAGGTTTACCCATCAGGTCTCTCCTCTGAGAGTTTGTGAAAGTCACCTACCAAGAGATAGATGATCTCTGAAGAAAGAGAACATGTGAGCCTCTGGTCAGGAGAGACTCTTCCAGGTTTTATTGTGCAGTGATCAGCAGATTCTGCTGATTTAAGTGTGGCATTTCCTCTTCCTCGGCTGAGGTCAGGAACTGATTGCTGTGTTGCAAGGACCCAGGGCAAAATGCCGCAAGACAGGCTACATAGCACAAGTTTAGACCTGCTGCTTAGGAAGAAGATTATAGGATCAGGAAAGAAAAAAACCTGCTTTCATACAGACACTCATTTCAGTAAAAATTGCAAGCTAACAAGTGATAGACATGGTAATAACTCGACAACCACTTCACAGCCCTTGGATATCTAGTAGCCTCCTGACAGGCAAAGAAAAAAAACACCTAATCTTGACAGATGCTCTTAGATCAATAAACTACAGATGGTGTTTAACAACAATGTCCCTGGCTCTGCTTCCTATCTATATACACACTTCTCTGAGAGAAGTATCTGACATCCATACAAATATCATGCTGAATAAAGGACCAGGATCCTGACTTTACATAGATGGTTTGAGGAAAGTATCGCTTGACCCTCTAACCCTCAATTTCTGCATCTGCAAAACACAAGGATGGAAGGAGGAGAGGAATTAAAATGCTTTAAAAATTTACAGAACTGTAGGGATCCAATTAGATGATAGTTACAAAGCATTTAGGACCATGCCTCAGTCAATCAATTCAGTTGCTAAGTAGTGTCCTACTCTTTGCTACGCCATGGACTGCAGCTTTCCTGTCTATTACCAACTTCCAGAGCTTGCTCAAACTCCTGTCCATTGAGTCGGTGATGCCATCCAACCTTCTCATCCTCTGTGGTCCCCTTCTCCTCCTACCTTCAATCTTTCCCCACATCAGGGTCTTTTCAAGTGAGTCAGTTCTTCACGTCAGGTGGTCAAAGGATTGGAGCTTCAGCTTCCACATCGGTCCTTGCAATGAATACTCAGTACTTATTTCCTTTAGGATGGACTGGCTTGATCTCCTTGCAGTCCAAAGGACTCTCAAGAGTCTTCTCCAAAATGGCAGTTTGAAAGCATCAAATCTTCAGTGCTCAGCTTTCCTTATGGTCCAACTCTCATATCCATACATGACTATTGGGAAAACCTTAGCTTTGATTAGATGCACCTTTGTCAGAAAGATAATATCTCTGCTTTTTAATATGCTGTCTAGGTTGGTCATAGCTTTTCTCCCAAGGAGCAAACGTCTTTTAATTTCATGGTTGCAGTCACCATCTGCAGTGATTTTGAAGCCCAAGAAAATCAAGTCTCTCACTGTTTCCATTGTTTCCCCATCTATTTGCTATGAAGTGATGGGACCAGATGCCATGATCTTTGTTTTTTTAATGTTGAGTTTTAAGCCAGCTTTTTCATTCTCCTCTTTTATTTTCATCAAGAGGCTCTTCAGTTCTTCTTCACTTTCTGCCATAAGGGTGATGTTATCTGCATATCTGAGGTGATTGATATTTCTCCTGGCAATCTTGATTCCAGCTTGTGCTTCATCCAGCCTGGCATTTTGCATGATGTATTCTGGGTATAAGTTAAATAAGCAGGGTGACAATATACAGGCTTGATGTACTCCTTTCCCAATTTGGAACCAGTCTGTTGTTCCATGTCCAGTTCTAACTGTTGCTTCTTGATCTGCATACAGATTTCTCAAGAGACAGGTCAGGTGGTCTGATAGTCCCATCTCTTGAAGAATTTTCCACATTTTGTTGTGATCCACACAGTCAAAGGCTTTAGCATAGTCAATGAAGTAGAAGTAGATGTTTTTCTGGAATTTTGTTGTTTTTCGTATGATACAACAGATGTTGCAATTTGATCTCTGGTTCCTCTGCCTTTTTTAAATCCAGCTTGAACATTTGGAAATTCTTGGTACATGTACTGTTGAAGCCTCACTTGGAGAATTTTGAGCATTTCTTTTCTAGCATGTGAGACGAGTGCAATTGTGTGGTAGTTTGAACATTCTGTGACATTGTCTTTCTTTGGGATTGGAATGAAAATTGACGTTTTCCAGTTTTGTGGCCACTGCTGAGTTTTCCAAATTTGCTGGCATATTGAGTGAAGCACTTTCACAGCATCATCTTTTAGGATTTGAAACAGTTCAGCTGGAATTCCGTCACCTCCACCATCTTTGTTCATAGTGATGTTTCCCAAGGCCCACTTGACTTCACACTCCAGGATGTCTGGCTCTAGGTGAGTGATCACACCATCGTGGTTATCTGGGTCATTAAGATCTTTTTGTATATTTCTTCTGTGTATTCTTGCCACCTTTTCTTGGTATCTTCTGCTTCTGTTAGGTCCATACCATTTCTGTCCTTTATTGTGCCCATTCTTTTATGAAATGTTCCATTGGTATCTCTAATTTTCTTGAACAGAGCTCTAGCATATAGTAAGACTCAGTATGATTTCAGTCTATTTCATTCAATAAGAACTGAACATACAGCCATTAATTCACATCACCTGAATTCATTCATTCATTTTATGGAACATTAACTATGTTGAATAAGAGTAATAGAAATAGATACTCTTGTTTTATTCTAATTACTAGGCAAAGACCACTGAGTCTTCCACCATTTCATTCCTTTCTTTATAAGGACAATTTTTACCTTGAGCTCTCATGTGTATGTGATATGAATATGTGATAATCATATTCATATTCATAATGATATTCATATGTGATATGGTATTCATATGATAATTATATTCATATGTGATAATCTCCCTAGGTCATAGCTTATATCTTTAATTTAATTACATCTGTAAACTCACTTTTACTATGTTAAGTGATATACTAACAGGTTCTGGGATTAGGACATGGATATTTTGGGTGGGGCAATTATAGAGGTACCATAAGTTCTATCAGTTTTTGCCTTGTGTGTATAATTTTGAGGCTTTGTTCTTTGGTGTCTATACAGTTAGAACCATTATGTCTTTCTGATAGATTGATGATTTTATCATTTCAACTCTCTATCTTGTAACTTTCTTTGCTCTGACATCCTCTTTATATACTACTAATGTGTCCAATCTTTAAATTTTTAATTCATCTTTGCACAGTATTTTTCATCCTTTTATTTCAACTTACCTGTATTGTTACATTGCAATTGAGTTTTTTCTGAGTAACATAGGTTGTCTTTGTGTATGTATATGTGTTGGTATGTGATTTATCCACCCTGCAATTTTTGTCTTTTTTTAAAAGAGTCTTTGATAGGGACCATTTTTTAAAGTCTTTTAATTTGTTACAATATTGTTTAGCTTTACATTTTGTTTTTTTGGCCTTAGCGCTCTGACCAGGGGTCGAACCCACACCCCCTGTATTGGAAGGTGAAGTCTTAACCACTGGATCACATGGGAAGTATCAATTTTTGTCTTTTGATTGATATGTTTAAATCATTTGCATTTAAGTTAGTTATTGATATGCCATGGTGGTTATTAGTTCCGCCGTTTAGTTTGTTGTGTGTTCTCTTTGTTTCTTCTGGCTCTTTTATTCTGTTTCTTTCCTTATAATTCTGTGGGCTACTTGAAAGTTTTTTTAAATTCCATCTTTAGTTACAATGTTTTTGAGTATATTTCTTTGTATACTTTTCACAGTGGTTGCTCTAGTTATTATAATATATACATATGTTTGTGACTTAAAACAATGTACTGATGCCAACCTTTTGTCACATACGTAAAATGTGAAATCATCACTTTGATTTGGAGTTTTTTATCTTCCTCTACTTTTAAATGCTATTGTCTTGAGTATTAATTTTTGTTTCGACTACAAAACATGATTTATGAGACTCATAAAGGGAAAGCATAATGCATTGCTTCTACTCCTTTGTTTGCTCTGTTATTTCTTCCTGCTTCCTGATGCTTCAGTATTCTTATTTTTAAATCAGTTTCTTTTCTACTCAAAATTTCTTCAATCAATCCTTAAGAGTAGGTTGCTAGTGAAAAATTATTTAGTATTTCTTTGCTTTGACTGATTGTCTGTTTGATTCTACTCTTTCCTCTTGTAGCTCTTGATGGGTGTGGAGCTTCTCTGGTCCAGTATAGGCGAACACTTGCCCAGGCTATTTTTTATTGATGGTTTCCCTTTTTGTTTGTTTGTTTTAAGTAGAAATGAATCAACTTATGTTTCCTTTTACTGCTAGTTTGGGTATCAGGAAACAGTGATGTGGGTCTTCTGTTGTACAGAGGGCTATAAGATGCTCTGCCACTGAGATGTTCACTCCTGGATTCTCATCCAGTTCAGTTTGTTATCCTTTTCAGATTTCTCCTTTGGTTTTCTCTTATTATTTGCATGGTTTATAACTATACTTAAAGAGGAAAAGCAGGACCATATGGGTCTGCACCATCTTCAGAGGACTAGAAATTATAAACTGACTTCCAACCCAAGGTCCTTACAAGTTTAATGATGCCCAATACTGAAAACAAACGGCACACACAGGAAATGTCTTTTGGATTCAGACTCACGCAGAGTCCTTAAACTCCATGCTTAACACAAACTTCATGGTAAACAGAAGGGTCTCAAGAGCCTACAATGCCCTGATAATTGGGAAACTGTCTTTACCACAATTTTTCTTACAAGTTTAAAGGTGCTTTAGCCTATTCCTATGTAGAAATTGCAAACATCATCTTCCTTGATCATTCTGACCTTTATTTTTTCTTCTGGGTGATGTTCTTTTCTTTGTTCCTGGAGCCTTTCTTCTATAGCAAGCAATAGCCATGAGTACAACCTTCTTAGGCAAATCCTATTGTCGGTGACGTATATTTCAGATATTGATGTTTCCTTTGTTTTTCCCCTTAGAATGCTTGTGTTCCATGTTGTCCTCATTACTTATCTGGTTGATTATAACACAGTTGATTCATTTAAGCAAAGATAGCTTAAATTGTGTTTACCTTTAAGCTAAGGTATTAGCTCAAATTAGCTTTAATTATGCACACATTGCACTTCCTAGAAAATATTTGCATGTAACAACACTTTTTAGTGTCTCAACCTCAAAGATAGTTGATGTAGATATTTAAATACTATTTATAATATATGCAGCTGGGATATATTGTAGACTCAGCTGCCGTATCAATCTCCATTGAACAAATAGATATAGGGAGAGACAAATGGTCCCTGTAATTTAAGAATACTTTATGCCTTTATTTTGCTTCCTAATGTGTACATAGCTACAGTGCACAGTTAGAATATGCTTGGTCACAGAAAGAACATGTTGTAACATGTATCCTACGTCTCATGCCATTGGTACCTATTGTTTGCTAATAAAGTATTAGGCAATACTAACTTTTTAGCCTTGTCCACTAAATCTCAGGGATGCAGGAGATTCACATGTGGATACTGGGCCTCATAATAACTAATTGGTAGTCTTTAAATTTGATTGGTTTTATATACTCTTATCCTTGCATTGTTAAGTTAAAGGTGATAAAAAGAAGGAAGAGGAAACAAAGAGAAACATAATTAGAAAGGAGATACACAACCCTATCTACTCAAAGCAAAAGCAACCTTGACATGTTAAATAATTGAGCTCAGTTTTCTGTCTATGAAATGAAAGAACAATGAGGTAGAAATTCAGGACTCTAGTGAATGCTCAATAATTATCTCCATTCTATTTTGCAATGGTGTTAAATCTGACATAAATGGAAAATGGAGAACAATATGCCTCTTCCTTTGTATTCCTCATCTAATTTGAGGCTTTAGGCTATGTGACCTAGACTATAGCTCTGTCTCCGTTTGTGACCTACTTTCTTTGAGAACTCCAGAATTTCTTGGTTTGTATGACTTGATTTGATGCAAATGATTAAGATATAGTTACTAGCACAATGATGGCAAGCTGTTTCTTTAGCAACTGCAGAAACAGCAAGGGGGAGAAAATGATTGAGTATAACTAGAAATTTAGAGAGGATTTTGAGTTTTTATTGAGCTCTCAGATGCTCTCTTCATGCAATTGTACAAATATTTAATTGCATTTTCTCCTTCTCTGAACTGTAATATTTTTATTTCACACAGCTTGAGTGATTCCTGAACCTCACATTCCACTTTTGCATAGATAAGAACTGCTTCACAAAGTTCTGTGGAAAGATGATTGCTTAATATTTCTCTCAGTTTATAGAATGCTGTGACAGAGTAGATAAAAGTAGCAAAGATTGTTTTTTATATCTTTAGCTAATATTTTATGGTGTAGTTTGTTTTGCTGTCATACTATTGGCTGCATGCCATTATAAGCAAAAATTTTTAAGCCATTTTTCTAAGTCAAATTTTTCTAAATCTTACCATTCCAATCTACTTGTTTTATAAATAAAACTATGTTTTTCATACTGATCTCCAATTAAGGTACACTGAAGATTTTTTTAAACTGTTGTGTTTTTAAACTAAGGTGATAAGGGCTTTCCTGGTGGTTCAGTGGTAAAGAATCTGCCTGCCAATGCAGGAAACTCGGGTTTGATCCCTGGGTCAGAAAGATTCCCTGGAAAAGGAAATGGCAACCCATTCCAGTATTCTTGCCTGGGAAATCCCATGGACAGAAGAGCTGGGCTACAGTCCATGGGGTCACAAAGAATCAGACATGATTTAGCAATTAAACAACAACAAACAAGATGATAATTTCACCAACATAGAAATAACCTCAAGTGTATCACTTTGACAATAGTGTATATTCTTTCTTTCTCTATATATACATGCTTTTAACTGACATACAGTCAAGTTTTTAAGATTTGTACAATGAAGTAGCTTAATTTATTATTAAAAATACATATAACAAATAGATATAACAAACTAATCATGTTTTCCAACCAAATAAAGTTATATTATTGTCACATGTGAACTTCTGCTTACTATCCACACAGAAACGCATTTTATAGAATTGTAGTCACTATGCACGTGGCTTTTCTGGTTTTGAAATAATACTATAAACATTTCTTCTTCTCTTGAGTCTATAATTATGAATTGCAAACTTATTCTCTGCTACTATTCCATAATTTAGTTATCCCAGCTTTTAAAGCATGTGTGTTGTCTCCTATTCATCTACTATCTATGCATTTATGGCATGCATTTACGCTATGCATTTATAGCAAAGAGTATCTTATTATATGACCTTGTACACATATATGTATATATGTGTGTGTGTGTGCACACTCGAGTTTGTGTAGTTTCTTTTCATTTATTTCTCTATGATTGAGTTTCTCGGAGTTAAAGAAACAACTATAAATTTGTATGTCTCTATTGCTATGTTGGGCTTCCTAGATGGTGCTAGTGGTGAAGAACTAGCCTGCCAGTGCAGGAGACAGAAGAAGATGACCCAGGATGTTCCCTGGGTCGGGAAGATCCCCTGGAGGAGGGCATGGCATCCCACTCCAATATTCTTGTCTAGAGAATCCCGTGGACAGAGGAGCCTGGCGGGCTACAGTCCATAGGGTTGCAAACAGCATGACTGAAGAAACAGCACACACATGTTGCTGTGTTATTTATAAATATATATATATATATATATATATATGTTGCCTTTTTATAAAAACTGTTTTTTAAAAAAATTTATGATTTTGGTTGTGCCTAAGACCCTGATGCTGAGTAAGATTTAAGGTGGGAAGAGAAGGGGACGGCAGAGGATGAGATGGTTGGATGGTATCACCAACTCAGTGGACATGAGTTTGAGTAAACTCTGGGAGTTGGTGATGGACAGGGAAGTCTGGTGTGCTGCAGTCCATGAGGTCGCAAAGAGTCGGACATGACTGAGTAACTAACCTGAACTGAACAATTTGTAAAAAATATTATTACTTGCAAAAGTAATGTGAGAATCTGCCTCAATGTCAGTATTTGTGAAAGTCCCTCTTTTTTCTTTCAACTTAGAATATTAATCTCCCAGTTTTTATTTTCCTTATTAAATATACTTTCATCATTAAATAAAGAATCAAGAGATCAAGTTTTAAAGGTTTTTGAAGAAATTTTGCACAGCCTTGATCCTACTTGTTTTATATGTGAAAAGATTCACGAGCTTAGGAAGAAAAAAAATGCTTTTAGCAAATTGTACTTCTAACCTGTTCTGCTATTCTGAATATTCTTTATCCTATCAACAATTTGCCATAAATAACCTTTCAGAAAAGCATTTTTATAGAAGTCTGGCTAACTAAACATCTACCTATTAGATCAATCACAGCATTTTTACTGCTAGGCAGTAAAGGCTTTCTTGTCACTGTTATTTATCCACATTGTAGTGATTCAAGAGTGTCTAGAGTATGTTTTACCTTTAGTGGAAATTCTGAAGATTATAAAAGTGAGATTACCACAGCATGCAATTAAATTTTGGCCTCATTAATAGTTTAATAGCCTTTATATGCACTGAAGAAGATAAACAGATTTTATCTTATGAACCAAGTCAGCTCAACTAGTTGTGTGGTTGAGAAGGACAGAGAAGACCCATTTTCTTCAGCAGGAAAAAAAATGTTGAAATGCTGAGATTAAGTGATTTGTCTCATATGTCACTAGAATGGGGAAGGCAGATACTTGACACATTCCAGGAGCTAGATGCTTTTATGCTAATCTTTCCTATTGGTCAATGTAGATCAGCTGCTGCTGGAGTATGAAGAAAGGTAAATGAGCCATTTATAATTTGTAATTCAGTGAAGAAATTATTGCTTAGTTAAAAAAAAATCAAGCCTATGAGGCTATGCTGCAGAACTTGGTTGTTCAAATATTCTGCTTACTGCATCTCACATTTGGGCTATGAAACCAAATGCTGCTCGATCTCACAGGCCTATAGGTACAAGTGAAGTCAGACCTACCTCCGTTTAAGTTGTTAGTTCTCACCACTCACTTGTCTGACCGTGGGGCAGTGTAGAACAATGGAAGAAATATCACACTGCAGGAGACATTTAGGAAATGTATAGAAGGCTATCTGGCTCACACAGAGATTGGTAGGTGTCATCAGATTGAGTAGATAGGGACTGGAAATTCTAGAAGGCTAAAATGCAAAGGACAGTTCTGTGTAAGAACTCTTCCATGTCTACAGAAATCTTCAGTGCCCACCGTGAAAACATCCTAAGAACTAAACAGGAGGAGTCCTGCTCACATATCATGAAAGACAGGCTTAAGAATTTAGAGGTGCCTTTCTCACTTTGGATCTATACTACTTCTTTTTCATTTATTTTTTAATTGCAGTAACATTAGTTTACAGTGTTGTGTGTGTTTCTGCTGAATAGCACAGTAAATTAGCTATACATATATCCCCTCTTTTTTTTGGGTTTCCTTCCCATTGAGGTCACCACAGAGCGCTGGGTAGAGTCCCCTGTGTTAAGAGTCAGTTCTCATTAGTTATCTGTTGTCTATATGGTCGTGAATGTATTTCAATCCCTATCTCCCAGTTATAACCCTAAATGTCTCCTTTGATCAGGGCCCAGGGAAACACTTGTCTAATGTCTTCAAAACAAAGGATGATTATATGTGAACATGGTGAAGATTTCTGGGAAGTGTCACTGCTAAAAGGAACACGAGGAGTATTTGAGAGACATTAATTCTGAGAGAAAAGAAAAATTAACTTGTCATATCTGTTCTTTCAAGTGGCATGAATGCAATCAATTCTTGCATAATTAAAAACTATTTGTAAGAACTGTGGAGCACCCATTTTCTTAATTCACTCCATCCTTCAGTTTGTGTTGCAAGAGTTATGCACAAGTTTATGTTATGTTCTGAACACTTGGTCTTGACTATATAAGGAATATTTTGCAATGTTAATTCATATTACTATTAAATCTGTATATTTCCAGGTTTAGGTGTGGTGTGCAAGTAACAAGGTATAATGGCTTTTACATTATCCATAAAATAAGCATTGAATGTCAAATGTTGAGGATAGTTTTACTTTATAAATTTATTTAATATGACAACTAACTAAGCCAATTAGATAAATGTTCTACTTTATTTAAATATATGCAATTTGAAATTAAATATTAATTATATAAATATGGATTTTGCCTTTTAATTTACTAATGCATTACATAAGACTTTGGGAAACATAAATTTTAAAAAGCCCAATAACTTAAGAGGTGGCCATTGTTGATAAGCAGATTTATATATTAATAAAGGATTTATCCTGAAATCATTGAATAATGTATCACTCACCCATATTTAGTTGCAATTGTGTAGTTCAGTCGTGTAAACACTGGAAAAGAAATGAGGTTTGATTGTAAGTAGGAGAAACTTGAGATCACTTTTAACAGGCTCTGAATCAAGTGATACCAAATTGTCTGAGATACATGAAACACCCACTTTCATTAGTAAATATTATTTTAAACTTTTATATTTATCATCAAATAATTACATTTTCACATAATTTGTAGGAAATGATAAAAAATCTATGCTTTGAAAATTATATCCAGTTTGTATATTTGCTTTTAGATTACTCATTCTCATTCTTACTTTGACACTATCTCTAAAGGTCTACCACACAGAATTTCTGAGTCTTTAATTACTATTTTTTTTTCTAGTTCATTCTCCAACTGTAATAACTCCTGAAAGAGATAGTCTCCAATGATCTCTAAATACTAAACAGTGAACGTAACCTCAGCGTGTGGAGGTATAGAAAATTACGCCTATTGTCATAGTTTCTCAGCGGGAATTATTTTAACATCTGTACAAATATGACCTGGTTTATATGCAATGTTATCACATTTCCTCAGTTTTCCCACTTCAGCTGCCTGGCTCACATAATATGCCTACTATAGTTAAAGTTATTTCCAATTTAGCTTGAGCAACTGTTGCTCTTTATAAAGTTAGAGAGAATTGTAGGAAAAATTTGTGTGGATGTGGGGAAAAATAATAGGATAGACTGTAGACACCTTAAGATTGAGATCCCTATTAGAGATTTGATTTGCACAGCTCTAGCCTGCCAATGCAGGAGACATTAGAAGTGGGTTTGATCTCTGGATTGGGAAGATTCCCTGGAGGAGGGCATGGCAACCCACTCCAGTGTTCTTGCCTGGAGAACCCTATGGACAGAGGAGCCTGGTGGGCTACAGTCCATGGGGTCACACAGAGTCAGACATGACTGAGTGACTTAGCACACACACACAGAGCCCCATCTCATATCCTCTTGGCCTTTCTTTCACTTCAAGCACTGACATGACAAACAGCTTAGTGTAGGGATAACCCGGTAGCCTCATCTCAGATATACCATGAAATTTTACTTCTGAGATTCTCTGATACTGGGGATGGGATATTTACTGGCTTCTGCACAATCATGAGGAACTTGAAATGGAAAGAATTAGCATCTCTTGCTGCAATACTTGACTAATTAAGGTTGAAAAGCACTGGATACATGGCTTTCTCATATTCAGATGGATAATTTTGAGGCATGATTTTAATTGTATAACTTTAAAACCCATAGAAATTCTTGGCAGAATTAAAGGCCAGTTGACTGAAACTAATCCATTTTGGAGGTAAAAAAACCCTTAGATGATATACAGCTATTTATAATCCTTTATTTGGCCACTTAATATTCTTTTTAATACTCTTAAATTGTGTTTTTTAAGATCATATTTAAGTTAAAAAGAGTTTTCACCAATGCACAGAAATAGTGCTAACATCTTCACGATAAACTTATAAAAATCCTACAGTTATAATATTGTTTTTTTTAAACCCACTGTCACTGTTATATGAATTATAATTACATTGCATACTTTTTCCCTTCCTTTTTCATTAGCCTATCTGAATTTTTGTATTTAAAGGTTTCTTATAGACATCATTGCATCAAGTCTTGATATTTTTGCATTTAGTTTGTCAATCATTGACTTACCTGGATTGGATAAACCACATATATTGAATGTGATTATTGATAAGTTTGGGTTGAAACACAAGTTTTCTCAATAGACTTTTGATAATAACATCTACCAATAGTTTGAATCATTGTGTTAATGCTAGATAGTTGCGAAATCTGTTGATTCAATAGGAAAAATGTTAGCTAAAATGTTTTAGAGTTACAGCAAAAATTATTTTTTTTACATAACACTTCAAAATCAGAGATAACATCATACTACAGTAAGAAGATAGTTCTTTTAGAGATCTATGCTGCAATTTTACCACCATCTGTTTCCCTAAATGTTGGAGTACCCGAGTGCCGTTTTCTTACTGTATACACCTGTGGTTTTCTTCTGGCTTTGGTCTATATTTACATAATATCTATCTGAAAATGCAGACTATGTAGTATTTATCTAAACAGCAAGATTATGGAGATAGTATAGAAACCCATTCAACTGCTAGACTGCATTTTCTCCTTTGCAAAGCAGACAGGTCTTTTGTTAGTCTACGGACAGTTTTGTTGATTATCTTCTCCTCTCGGGTTTCTGTGCTAAATGGCAACAA
This sequence comes from Cervus canadensis, assembly GCF_019320065.1. Taxonomy (NCBI): domain Eukaryota; kingdom Metazoa; phylum Chordata; class Mammalia; order Artiodactyla; family Cervidae; genus Cervus; species Cervus canadensis. Next base: position 19,878,293 of record NC_057414.1, on the reverse strand, counting down.
AGATTCATGGTCAATTATTCTTAAACAAACAAACAAACAAAAACAAACCTCTATCTCTCACAGAAGTATAAAGTGCAAAAAACTGAAACCTAGAAAGATAAGTATGCTTCTTTTCCATAAAAATGTGTCTAACTAGGTAGTTGAATCTTGCATGTAATATTGGCATGCTGATGAAATAGATATTAGGGAAAGGAAATACTGAAATCAGATTACACATTCCAGTTGGCCTCTCCCTATGTAGAACTGAGAAAGTTTTAAGAGAGCAAGATATGTTCAATATTTCTACTTCATCTTTGTAAAATAATGTTCATCTAGTACAAAAGCTATTAAAAAAGACCAAAGAGAAAAATTTCAATGAGGTATTAAAAGCTGGACTTCTTATATATTAGCTTTTTCTGTCCCAAAGTTTAGTACTTTCATCTACTAGTTTGGCTATGTACAACAGTTCATCATTCTTAGTCATGTGTGACTAGGCTTTTCAAAGCTCATTTTTCAAAACAGAGATATATTAACATTTAATGAAAAGATTAATTCTTTCTGCTGGGAGTTCTATTTTGGCAAGAAATGTTGCCCTTGTAAGACTGTTTTTCTTCCTCGTTCTTTCTGGCTATTCTTGCCATGTTTGTCTTCTATTCTTTATATGTTCCCATCAACCTCAAAGTTAATGTAATATTGATTTTTTTCCTGCAGTTGTGTTTTGCTAGAAATTGGAAGTATTTTTCAGATCAAATGATGTACTAATTTTTAACTGAAACATTGAATGAGATGAACTGTTAAAGTGATAGAATATCTAGGAAAACTTATGATCCCTGTCATTAGACCACTGTAGGAACAGAAAAATGAGTAGGAAGGGCCATTTAGCTGTCAAAATTTTACATCAATACCTTAAAATCAGTCAAGTAGCTTGAAATTCAGTGCCAGTTGTGTTTTATGAAGTTTCTTTGCATTTAGTAACAAATGTTTAAAAAAGGGGATAGTAGCAGAAGAGAGATTATATAAGCTGAAATATAAATTCCTAAGTTATCACTTCTAGATGCACTGCCAGAAACTGATATCATAATTGCCTAGTTCTTCTTTGTATACAATTCTTGGACCCCATTTTTAATTTTAGGGATTCCTCTGCATTTCATCAATTCTATAAGCATCTCTTTTGCAGCTGTGATTCATAAAGATCTGCCAAATGGAAATCAAACTAAATATACTTGAGAGGAAATATTTTTTCCTTGTGAACATTACGATTGTATGCTCTGTCCCTTTGGATGGCGCATTTTTTCATCTCTTCAGGAAAAAAAAAAAAAGTCAGGTAGCATAAGGATCAGGAATGTACATTTTTGGAATTACATGCAATTCTACCCCAAAACTTTGTAGGGTTCTAGATAAGTAGGACCAATGGAGATACTAATACCATAATTAGATATTTGAAAGTCATGAATTATAAAACTCATGAGTTTCAAATTATTCAATGCAATGTTTCCTTTGCTTCTATTCTGAAAAATGTGCCTTCATGATGACCTGGACACTCAGGTTTTTATCTAAAGTGTTCAGTCAGTGTAGAGTTCAGCATAAAAATAGGGCATCACAGAGAGGCTTGGCTACTGGCCTCTAGATCTTGGCCTCCGGGCTGTGGTCCACTGCCTTCTTGCCTGTTTCTTCTCTGTTCTGTAATAAGGAACTCTGAGGAACTATCTCAGCTTGCACATCCCAGCTCGGGTCACTTTCCTGCAAAACTGCTCTTGTTCACTGTTCGGGTTTAGGATTGCCCCCACCGGAAGTGTGCATATGGCTGGGGGGTAGCTGAGATGAGGCCTTCAGTGTTCTGGTGTCCCAGCCTGTGGACCTTGTGCATGTCAGGAAGAGGCAGAGTTCCTCTGAAGTGTAAGCCCCAGATCAGGGGCCACACTTGCCTAGTTCCTAGATTGGTATTGCGGGTAGTGAGTGCAGCCTGAATCGCTTCAGTCGTGTTTGACTCTGTGTGACCCTGTGGAGCCCACCAGGCTCCTCTGTCCATGGGGATTCTCCAGGCAAGAATACTGGAGTGGGTCGCCATACCCTCCTCCAGGGGATCTTCCCAACCCAGAGATTAAAACCATGTCTCATGTCTCCTGCCTTGGTAGGTGGTTTCTTTACACTGGTGCCACCTGAAAAGCCTAATTGTAGGTAGACTTACATTTAAATCTTTTTTTCTCCTCAACTGTTAGTTGTGTGTTGTTTAACTTAGAGCCAAAGTGCTGGGGTTTGAGTATCAGTTTCATCACTTAACAGCTGTGAAACTTTGGGAATAGTGTGCACTCTTTCAGTTTCCTCATCTGCAAATGTGGGAGATAATGGTCTCTAATTCAAAGGATTGTTTCAAGAGTTAAGTGTGTTTATATTTAGGAAGGGCTTAGAAGAGATCCTGGCACACAGGAAATACTTGACTGTTAAAGAACTAAAATAGTTCTTTTAGTTGTAAAATGCAAATTTTAATAATATCTTCAATCATTATTCAGTCGCTAAGCTGTGTCTGACTCTTTGTGACCCCATGGACTGCAGCACGCCAGGCCTCTCTGTCCTTCACTGTCTCAGAGTTTGCTCAGACTCATGTCCAATGAGTCAATGATGCCATCCAACTATCTCATCCTCCATCACCCCCTTCTCCTCCTGCCCTCAGCATCAGGGTCTTTTACAACGAGTTGGCTCTTGGCATCAGGTGGCCAACATATTGAAGCTTCAGCTTCAGCATCAGTCCTTCCAGTGAATATTGAGAGTTGATTTCCTTTAGGATTGACTGGTTTGATCTCCTCGCAGTCCAAGGGACTCTCAAGAGTCTTCTCCAGAACCACAGTTAGAAAGCATCAATTGTTAGAAAGAAAGCACCAGTTCTTCAGTGCTCAGCCTTCTTCACCGTCCAACTCGCACATCCACACATGACTACCAGAAAAATCATAGCTTTGACTATACAGGCCTTTGTCAGCAAAGAGATATCTCTGATTTTTAATACACCCTCAAAGTTTGTCATAGCTTTCCTTCCAAGGAGCAAGTATCTTTTATTTTTGGCTGCATCACCTTCTGCAGTAATTTTGGAGCCCAAGAAAAGAAAATGTCAGTGTTTCCATTGTTTCCCACATTTGACAGGAAGTGATGGGACTGGATGCCATGACCTTAGTTTTTTGAATGCTGAGTTTTAAGCCAGCTTTTTCACTCTTTTATTTCACCTTCATCAAGAGGCTCTTTACTTCCTCTTTGCTTTCTGCCAGTAGAGTGGTGTTATCAGCATATCTGAGGTTACTGATATTTCTCCAGGCAATCTTGATTCAGTCTTCATCATACAAACTTGAAAACAATCAGTAAGAAAATGTGCAACAAAATTGTTATTCCAATGCTTGGCACAAAATAAGTATAGCAGATTATTAAATAATAATAGAATATAAAGAAGTAAATAAAATACAGCTATAAACATACACATCATAAGATTACAAATTAGAGCCTTTTGCATTTTTATTGTTCTTTAATATATATATATTTTTTCTTTGACTGTCTGTGATGTTGTAAATGTTGGTCTTGGCTTTGAAAGTTTGAGGACATAAATATTCCCATTTTAATAAATTGTTATTTATGACCATTAATTTGAGAAATGGGGGATTTCACCTCATATTTACTATTGTAAATTAACCCATTCATTTAGTTGATAAATGTTCTTATAGGCCCTATTTGTACAATGGTGTTGTTGTTTAGCTTCTAAGTCATGGCCAACTCCTGAGATTCTAGCCCACTCACTAGGCTCCATTTTCCATGGGATTTCTCAGGCAAAAATGCTGGAGTGGGCTGCCATTTCCTTTCCTAGGAGATCTTCCTAGATCAGGGATTGAACCTGCATATCCTGCTTTGGCAAGTGGATTCTTTACCACTGAGGCACCTGGAAAGCTCTTGTACTACACAATTGCTTTGTAGTTAACACTGGGACTAGTGAGATTGCTGTTCTGTTCTTCAGTCGCCCAGTCGTGTCTGACTCTGTGACCCCATGGACTGCAGCACGCCAGGTCTCTCTGTCCCTCACCATCTCCCGAAGTTTGCCCAAGAGCATGTCCATTGCCTTGTTGATGACTCCCAGCTGTGTCATACTCATGCCCTCTTCTCCTTCTGCCTTCAATCTTTCCCAGCATTAGGGACTGATGACTCATCAGTCAAATATGAGTTTACTTTGTTTTCTCTTAAACGATCTTCTACCCAGAATGACCAATACATGCTGAATTAATTTTACCTTCACAAAAGAGGTGTATGGAGGTTAAAATGAAAAATTAAAATACAGATTCACTGTATTATTTTTGGAAATTCCTTCATGCATAAATATAAGAAATGACATTTTTCTCTAATATTTACTTTTTAAAAGAGAGGGAAAGTTTTAACAATATTCACAGCCAAATAACAGCAGATGTGATCCTTCAATCTAGATAATCGAAGATGGCAGTGTCTCCTTGGAGTTTCTATAATTGCTCATTTACACTAAAATGAGTGGGCACATTCACAAAGTGATCTATAAAGCTGTGCATAGTCTTCAAAATATGCTATTCAGATACTGACACTCTAAGATTAAAATTCATTCATAATTCACTGGAGAGAGATAAAATGTAATACAATCATTTATAGCTATTCTGAAGGGGGAGTGGGAAGCTTCATTTTGAAACTGAATTTACAGAACCATGGTTGCTGACATGTTCAAATGGTTCCACCATGTAAATTATTAGTAAGGTTATTTTAACATATTAATTTTACATATATATATAAATATGAATTTGCCTTTAAACATAAAGTAGTTTTAATTATTCATAGTTTGATAGTCTTCCTGCCAACTGATGCATTCCATCTAGAAGACATACATAGATTTCCTATCCTACTCCAGCTTCTTTTGGCAGTCATTAATCAAAGGGTGAACATAAAGCATATAAAGATGAAGTTTAATGGTGGTAAAGATAAACTTGAGACAGAGAGTTTGTTTCAATTTTCTGTTGACTTGAACCTTAATCTGATATTTTATAAAAAGGTTAACCTTTCCGCTAAATTCATTAAAAGCATAAATGTATACTTTTAAACATTTTAGCTATCTCGGAATTTGAAATAACTCAGATTTCAGATATGTTACATGGTATTTCTGAATACAATAAAATTTAGGAAAAAATGTGGCATTTAATTTTTATCAAGCATAGAAAGTATGCTAAGTATCACTATTCTCATTTACACATTTGGAGTAAAAATATTATCTCAAAATATATTTTAAGAATAAAATATGATAGTTTCAAGCTCTTAGACCTATGGTGCTGTGCTTAATCGCTCAGTCATCTCTGACTCTGTGTGACCCCAGGGACTGTAGCCCACCAGGCTCCTCTGTCCATGGGATTCTCCAGGCAAGAATACTGAAGTGGGTTGCCTTCCCTTCTTCAGGGGATCTTCCCAACCCAGGGATCGAACCCAGGTCTCCTGCATTGCAGGTGGATTCTGTACTGTCTGAGCCACCAGAGGAGCCCATGGATACTGGAGTAAGTAGCTTGTCCCTTCTCTGGGGGAACTTCCTGACCCAAGAATCAAACTGGGGTCTCCTGCATTGCAGGTGGATTCTTTACCAGCTGAACTATCCAAGAAGCCCTAGACCTACTATAGGGCTCAGTTATAATGAAAGTGAAAAGTGAGTTAGTCGCTCAGTCATGTCCAACTCTTTGCAACCCCATGGACTGTAGACCACCAGGCCCTTCTGTCCATGGAATTCTCAAGGCAAGAATACTGAAGTGGTGTTTTTCTTTCTGACTTATACCAATGCAGTATATTAATGCATATATATGAAATTTAGAAAGATGGCAACGATGACTCCATGTGCAAGACTGCAAAAGAGACACAGATGTAAAGAACAGACTTTTGGACTCTGTGGGAGAAGACAAGGGTGAGATGACTTGAGAGAATAACATTGAAACATGTGTATTACCATATGTGAAACAGACAACAAGTCCAAGTTCGATGCATGAAGCAGGACACTCAAAGCCCGTGCACTGGGACGACCCTGAGAAATGGGATGGGGAGGGAGGTGGGAGAGGGGGTTTGGAACATGGGGACACATGTACACCCGAGGCTGATTCATGTCAATGTATGGCAAAAACCACCACAATATTATAAAGTAATTAGCCTCCAATTAAAATAAAATTAATTTAAAAAGAAGAATACTGGAGTGGGTTGACATTTCCTTCTCCAGGGGTGACACAGGGATTGAATCCAGATCTCCTGCATTGCAGGCAGATTCTTTACCAGCTGAGCCACCAGGGAAGCCCAGTATATTAGCACTAAATCCACTCACCATGAAACAGGCTTTTGTTTCCAATAAGTCTATGTCTGCTTCTTCTTGGTGTTTTAGGGTTTGTGTATCTGTCTTTCTCTTCTCCTTCTCAAAGTATTTTGGTTAACTTACAATTATAATATTTATAACATATACAGTGTATTATAACTGTATAATCACAAGTCCTTTCTTTTAACCAATATATCTCAGTTTTTAAATTATTTAAATAAAAACTGCAATATGTTCATTAAAAAAAAATTATGGGTTCATAGATTGCTTGGAGATAGTTATCCTCTTCCAAAAAAGAGATTCCCACTTTGCTCATGGAATTTTATTTCCATTTTTTAATTTATTTATTTATTTATTTTTTTTTTTTTTATTTCAACTACAGAGGGCAGGTCTTTTTAATATTTAATGATTTATGTTAAATACTTGTTTCACTGAACAGTGATTGAATATCTATTAACTGAGAAGGCAACACATCTCTGTTTGAAATCATGTTGCAGGACTTCAGCTACCTATTTGGCATTATTGTAAGCAATGTAACCATGGACAAATGGATTTGCCCCTTTAAGCCTCAGTTGCTTCATCTGTCAGTTAGGGATAACATAATCCAGGGATTTAAAGACTAAATGATATTGTCTTTCAGTATTTAGTGCAATTGTTAGTGCCTTAATTTGGGCTGCTATAACAAATACATGTTAGACTGAACGATTAAACAAACAAAAAAAAAATATTCCTTAACAGTTCTAGAGGTTGGGAAGCCCAAGATCAAAGTGTTGACAGAGTTCACTGCCTAGTTTGTTGCTCAGCTGCTCATTCATGTTTGACTCATTGCGACCCCATGAACTGCAATACACAAGGCCTCCCTGTCCTTCACCATCTCCCGGAGCTTGCTCAAACTCTTGTCCATTGAGTCAGTGATGCCATCCAACCATCTTGTCCTCTGTCATCCCCTTCTCCTCCTGCCTTCAATCTTCATATACATTTGAAAACAGATGAGCATAAAGCAGATCCTTAACCTCAGTGGATAAATCAATGATTTTATTTTTAAAAATAAACCAACAGCAATAGCACAGTTTGACAAGTGATTGTGCAGAGTGATGGGAGTCTGCACCTGTGTTACAGGAACACAGTGGGAATCATCTGAAAGACACTAGAGCTAGCGGTGATATAGCAGTTGCATCATAGATTCACCATAGTGTACCCACTTCTCTGAGGCTTTAATCCCTTCTTCTGCCATCTGTCATCACAGTCCTGGAATTTCTGTTTCACAAAATAAAGTATGGCTCATCAGTCTCCTTCCTTCTTGACGCCTTCATAGTAGCCCTTCCTGGTCTTGCCAGTATGTAATTTCTGCACACTAAGAGTCACTCAGTCATGTCCTACTCTTTGTGACCCCATGAGTGTAGCCCACCAGGCTCCCCTGTCCATGGAATTCCACAGGCAAGAATGCTGGAGTGGGTTGCCATTCTTTTCTCCAGAGGATCTTCCCAACCCAGGGATTGAAGCCAGGTCTCCTGTGTTGCAGGCAAGTTCTTTACCATCTGAGCCATCAGGGAAGTCCCTATATACTAGAAGAGTGCTCTCTAAATATATCGAATTCTCGTAGTGAATTTAATATTTCACTCTCTTTGATCTTACACCCTCAGAATCAAGTCCTAATACAGGTGCGCTCTCCTGCTCTGACAGGCACATACTAAGTAATGTGACGCTGGTAAGACTCTAGTCCCTTTCCCTACCCCACTCCCCCATCAGTTCAGTTCATTTCAGTTCAGTCATTTAGTTGTGTCCGACTTTTTGCAACCCCATGGACTGCAGCACGCCAGGCCTCCCTGTCCATCACCAACTCCCAGAGTTTACTCAAACTCATGTCCATTGAGTCGGTGATGTCATACAACCATCTCATCTTCTGTCATCCCCTTCTCCTCCTGCCTTCAATCTTTGCCAGAATCAGGATCTTTTCTAATGAGTCAGTTCTTCACATCGGGTGGCCAAAGTATTGGAGTGTCAGCTTCAGCATCAGTCCTTCAAATGAATATTCAGGACTGATATCCTTTAGGATGGAGTGGCTGAATCTCCTTGCAGTCCAAGGGACTCTCAAGAGTCTTCTCCAACACCACAGTTCAAAAGAATCATTTCTTGCCCATCAGACTCCAGTATTTCCCTGGCTGGGTTATGTTCTCACATAAGTTTTTGTTCTAATGGGTTACAGCAGAGTTGAGACTTAAGCTTTATTTCAGAATAATAATCTCAACATCATCTTCAACAAAAGGGGAGAACTAAGCATTTAAGGAATTAACCTCTTCTGTTAGATCAGATCTCAAAAGGAAATGAGAATAACCTCTTCGAGGTTGTATTTTCCATTGAAATACAGTTTTGATGGAGCTTTTGCATAACACTTTCATTCTTTTATATTTTTACACATGTATAAACAGTATTGAAGATTTTGAGAGGCATATATTTGATATTCATTTGTCCTTTATCATATATGATTTAATTTTATAGTTTTAGAAAAAGATCTGAGTATATCAGGAAGCTAATAATTTATATTTACCATGATTTGCCTTTAAGAAAAGGAACTGAGAAGTAGAAAGAAGATGAATAACATTTGATTTTGATAAAGAAAAGTTCTTCTATTGAGGTTAAAAGAAAATCAACAATTTAAAAAGACTTTGCATCATAAATATAACTATCTTCTCCACATTTAAATGAAACATGGAAATGTAATGAAATGTATGAGGAACCCTTGAGAACCTTTCTTGTAAGTAGTGATAGCTTAAGCACCTGCCTTTTTCAGGTAGATGTGTTTTTGGCAGCCAACCTTCAGTTTTTCAGACTGCAAGTAGCAGAAGGCCACTATTGTAAAAATGAAACATGCCTGCTATAGGTTACTGTTACAGCTTTCTAGTTTTCCTTTTTTTAATTTAGTTTTGGAGTTGTAAAAGATATTTTAAGATTTACTATCACTCAGTTTAACAAATGGCAAGAATCAGAGATGTGACTGTCGTACACTGAGCCTAAAGCACCACTCCCGGTGATTGTGGCTGTGCAGGCAGATGATTCAGGAAAAGTTCTGGGTCACTCATGGGACTTCCCAAGCAGTGCTGGTGGTGCTAGTAAAGAACTCGCCTGCCAAAGCAGGAGACTTAAGAGCTGCCAGTTTGATCCCTGTGTCAGGAAGATACCAATTCAGCCTCCACACTTTAAAAAAGATCAACTTTAGCTGTTGTTTGTGATGCAAAAGACTCTATGTAAATGAATTGATAATTAATGTATTAATGATTTTGTCCTCACATCAACCCTATGGGATTGTACAGTTTTTATCCCCATTTTATAGATGAGGAAGTCAAGGGACCTAGTGAGATATAATGTTTACTGATGCTGAACTTTGATCTCTTCCCAAAGACTTCGTCTGAAATAGAGGCTTCTGCCTGGAACCTCAGAATTGATCTTATTGGGAAGCAAGGTCTTTGCAGATGTAATTAGTTAAAGAATTTGGGGTAGAATCATCCAGGTTTAAGGATGACTAAATCCAACAACTGCCATCTGTGTTAGAAGAGAGGACAATGAGTGAGACATAGGGAAGAAAGCCATGTGGAAATTGAGGTTCAAAGTGAAAGTTTTGGAATCAGCTGCCTAGGGTTCAAAACCTGGTTTACCATTTCCTAATGTTGGGGCTGAAGCAGGTTACCTAATTTATTCAATCATTCATTTTCTCAACCGTCGTATATAAATTGATAGAATGTGAAGACAGGAAGCAAAACAGAGATACTCCTATTTCATAAAGCCACTAAGTACGCCAACATTTCAACAAGAGTTTTCTCAAGGTTACTCTGCAAGTCTTATCAATAAAGTCTTCTGAAATTAATAACTTTATAAAATAAAATGAAAATCAATTTTGTGTATTAAAATGGAAAAAAATGAAGGAGAAATATAGAAAAATATTCATATGTAGATATATCTCACCTTGATTCAGGACTGTCCTTGTCGCCTCTCCTGGTGTGAGTAATGTTATTTTGTCTGTAGTAAAATTTACTGATTAGTATGAATTATGTTTGATGCATAAAGTCTAATTGCTCATAACCCTAGGAACATAAAGATAAGAGAATGGATATATTTAGTATGCAAAAGCCCACAAGATATATCATACATATTTTACTTGTGTTTCACCTTATTAAATTACTGTCTGTGATTTAGGGTGTTGGGCTATCAGCAACGTCTCCATAGAGACCCTGACACTCTCATCCTCAGTGAATATTTGCCTTTGGGGAAACATTTTTTCCTGGGCCCTTTTATGGATTCATTCAATAAGCAGATATTTTATATAGATTTTGGTATTAGAAGAGTATCTCAAAACATGTAGTTGTCTTCAACAACTAACAACTACAATTGAACCCAGCGGATGAAGCTATTAAACAATTAGCAATACTGAGGAAGAAGTACCTAAGTACATCTCAGAAAATGAAATCAGGAGTGTTGGGACACAAGCAAAAGATTCATCAAGGAGGTATATTAGATCTGCTCTAAAAAGAAGTATAGTAAGTCCCATACATATAAACAAATTCCATTCTGAGACCACATTCATAAATCCAATTTGTTCATAAGTCCAACAGAGTTAGCCTAGATACCCAGCTAATGCAGTTGGCTATCCAATTCTGTACTGTAATAGTTTTGTAATGCTTTTCACATAGATAATACATAAAAAAAACAAACACAAAAAAATAAAGAAAGCATTTTAAATTTTATAGTACAGTACCTTGAAAAGAACAGTAGTGCAGTATAACAGCTGGTATATAGGGGCTGGCATTGAGTGAAGAGGCAAGAAGGGTTACTGACTGGAGGAGGGAGTGGAGGTGGGAGATGGTAGAGCTGAAGGATCATCAGTAATGGGAGATAGGGGGCAAGCTGCAATTTCAGTCATGACTGACAGCATGGAATGCATGTTTGCATCTTGGAAAGTTTGCAACTTGAAGGTTCGTATGCAGGGGACTCACTGTACACTCCTATCTGACAGGGCGGACTAGAGTTTGGGGTCATGGGAAAGACAGTGAATACCACTCACCAAGGCAAATACACAAGTGGAACACTATGAAAGCAGAACATGACTCTGGAGAAGTTATCTGTACTTAAGTCTGTTTCAAGTTCACATTCTAATAGAAGTGACAATATTGAAGGGAAATGACATTGGGTTGAAAGTCAGAATTTGATCAGGAATTACGCCTGCTATTAAATGGGACCCAAGTAAAGAGTACACATAGAGGCCCATATATCATGTCTAAAGTTTTAGAAATTCTAAATCAAGCTAACCGTTAAATGAAGCATATAGCTTCTGACAAGACATATATAATTTCATACTGCCCTGGAAGATCAGGCTTTAATCTAGAAATGTGGGATTTAGCAGATTTCAACAGAATGATCCAACAAGAAGAGAGTTGGTCCATGGTTTATGGTTCTTTTCTTTCCACACCTGGTTCCATCTTGCCCCAGAGCAGGCATGATGCTCATGCATCTGGAGACCCCAGTCCACAACTCTGCCGCATCCCTGCAAACTGAAATATCTTGGACATTAATCGGGACTCAAGATATACTCTTCAGTGACACAGTTTAATCTAGAGAGAAGGGAGCTTAGGAAAAGGCCATTGTAGTTCTTGGAAGAAATCACAGTGTCATTTGGCCAAAAAACTAGATGAATCCAAGAATTCTGATAATGATCTAGAAGGGTGCCAGGTTGCTCCCGCCCATGGACCACACAGTCTCTTCTTTTCCTATGTAATTGTGTGCTGGTAGTAGAGCCATGTTGGAAACTTCTAAAGCATAAATCTTACATGCTAATTTTACAGTCTGGGCACCTTCATGCTGACTGAAGAAAGCCATCAAAGATTTTAAACAGTAGATTTTTATATGCAGTTTTGCTTTTTACATAGCTATACATTTGGGAAAGAAATAGATAATACTTTTCCTTTCAAGAAGAAGCAATATTCCATAACATCAAATCTCTTCAAAAGATCTCATTTGTTAAAGTGCTTCATGATAGATGTAACTAGAATTGGCAAGCTACTAAAAATGTGGCCATGACCATTTTTCATGTGTAATGCTTTGCTTATTTCAAGTACCTGGAACGATGATTCCAAGCTGCTGATTTAATCCTGGTAAGACACCCCCACAGTAAGAGTAATAGATGTACTTCAAAAGAGATTTGCATATTTCTATGGTAAGTTCATACTGCTGCTTCTGACAGCCTCTGTTTCCTCTGACATAGAGAGGCAAAGAACTTAATGGCTGTAGATCTGAAGGTGGAATCTAGCCAACCTGGTTTAAAATAACATCACCCGTTGTTCTTCATCCATTCTTTAAGGATTTATGTGGAGACCATGCCCCACTCCCCAAGCAATTCATCTCTGAAAAATTATTACCTTCATGATGAACAATGTATTAAATAAATATAAGAATAGTAGTGAATGAAAGAATAACTCTTTTTCTTAAAATTTTTATTCATTTATTTCTGGCTGTGCTGGATTTTTACTGCTAGGCTTCTCCTTGCAGTGGCTTCTCTTGTTGCAGAGCACAGGCTCTAGGGTCCAGGTTTCAATAGTTGCGGTGCATGGGCTTAGTTGCTGAGTGGCATGTGGGATGCTCCCCAACCAGGGACTGAACCTGTGGCCCCTGCATTGGCAGGTGGATTCTTAACCACTGGACCACCAGGGAAGTCTTGAAAGAATAATTCTGATGTTGAAAATATGCCCGCTATGTCTGTCCCTAAGGATTGAAAAAAAAAATTTCTCATTTTAAAGAACATACATTACAGGTTAATATTTTCAAGTTATCTTTAACATTGATCTTAAAAGCAAGAAATGATTTGATCCTGAGTTGATCTCTAAAATAAAGGCTTTTTGTTTGTTTGTTTGTTTTTAAAGCAGTCTCTGCTGATATCATAGGATCTCCTGTCACTGAAGAAGTTGCTTCAGTCATGTCTGATTGTGTACAACCCCATGGACTATAGCCTGCCAGGCTCCTCTGTCCACGGGATTCTCCAGGCAAGAATACTGGAGTGGGTTGCCTTGATACCTCCTGCAGGGTATCTTCCCAGACCAGGGGTCGAACCCGCATCTCTTATGTCTCCTGCATTGGTAGGCAGGTTCTTCACCACAAGTGTCACCTGGAAAGCCCTCTGCCACTCCGGTCATCCTTTAAAATGTGGATTTTGAATTAGTTGGGTTTATTAATACATGGTCATGTTGGGAAGAGTTATAAGAATGGCTGGACCCAAATGCTGCTTTTCTCATATATGTAGCTTGGACTCCAGGGAAACTTGAACTTTTTAATATGATAGAGTTTGAACTTCCCATCCACCTTCGAGCTCTGTTTTAATGTGTTCTTCAGAATGCATGTGGAAAGAGGACTTGCCTAACCCAGGGATCCTAAGTGGCTAGCTGAAAAGTAGACTTATTTGATCTATTGCCTCCAGAATAGTAATGGTCAACTCTTCAGGCTGTCATGGAGCCACAGAAAAGATGATGAAAGCCATGAACTCCAGATTCAGAAAAGCTCATGCATCTTCATATGCTCAAAATTTGCAAGTCATTTCAGGGAGGTCCTGTCTTGCTCAGAACTTCTTCATGGTACCTCTTAATTCTGTCAATCATGGGATCCATAGTTCCCTAATACCAGATAATTTGCAGACATTAGTCATTTAGGAAGGATATTTAGATAGATAAATCTTAACTGTTCTTGGAGAAGTGAACTGGGGAGAAGAGACTGGTTAGAATTACAAAATAAAATTTGTTTCTTATTTTCCATTAAAAAATGGAGTCTTTTGAGTAAAGAAGTCCTTAGTCATTTTAGAATTTCAATTTAATTGAGAGTCATTTGTCCATGAAGTGCCCTTCCTTTAAACATTGTTATGGAAAGCAGTAGTTTAAGGATTAAGTACACAATCCTTTATAAGCAGATTGATTAAGTTTGCTCTTCCACCTCTTTGCATCTTAAATTACCTACAAAACAAATAGTAATGATGTCTAGCTTGTAAGGTTATTTTGAAAATTATGTGAATTCACTTTGTATGTGAAACATTTAGCAAGGTATCTGACATAGTAAACAATAAATATTCGCTGTCATTCTTATAAGAAGAAAGTGTATATGCAAAAGTTTTCATTCTTTTTTCAAACAGATGTGTATTTAAGAGAAAATGCCCATCAGAAAAGTCAATATGTAAAATCAGGTACTGACATTTACATTTGGACTCAAAAGTGAATTGTTAATGGGATATTTTAGTAATATGTACAGACCTCTTTTCTTTGAGTCTAGTCAAGTCATAGCGGGTGCAGTGAGGTAGAAGATTAAAATAATAACCAGTGTTTAATGCACAGAAGTGTATTAAATGTGCCTGAAAAACACTCCTATCTTGGAAGTTTTATTTTTCAAGGAAATGTTTTAGGATGTTTAATAAGACAAACACAACATGATTTCCTTTTGAGATGGAACACATTTTATACTCTGGATTTCACATATTTAAATGCAATGAGTGAAGAAAAGAAATGAATCTTGCTAATGAAGTCCTGGATGATGTGATGAACTTTGAATACTAGAATTTTGGAGTGTTTGGAGAACAAAGTTTGTATTGGCATTAACTCTGCTATTTATTTTCCAAAAATCTTCTTACATTCCCTTGTTTTCTATTGTAAAATTGCATTTTGAAATACACAATACACATTTGAAATTAATACACATTTGAAATGCTAACTATTATTCCTGTTTCAATACAATTGCACTGAATATGCAAATCCATGTCATCCAGTCCGCTTGTTATGAACAGCTTGAAAAGGGAGATAACAGGGTTAATGCAGCACCAGGATCTTATTTTGCAAGCCAGTTAGCTTTCCAGGAGAAAAGACTTATTATTCTTTTCAACTTCATTATTATTTCAGTCCCACAAGGGAAGTGCAGAGTTTCTCTCTTTTGCAAGATGCTCCAGGAAATTGAGGCAAAATTCCCATCCAACAGAAAAGACTGATTAAAATTTACGCCTAAATATCCAGGTGTTTTGGTTACAGGAATGCTTGCCTTTGTATTTCTTTCTTCTGCTTCTGTAGATCACAATGTCTTTCCAATCGACTACTGAGAAGAGGAAGTCGTTCTCCTTGTGTTTCTAGTTGTCCTAAAGATGATATATTAGCAAAACCTCTTTAATGTATTATTGTAGAATATAAGATTATTTTTTTACAAATACTGACAACATCCACATAGCCATTTTTCTTAATGGCTTCTGTGTGGATACTTGGAATGATACTTTAGATTTCTTCTTTCATATATTCACATTATTTTTCATAGCTCTAATGATTTTTCACTCACCTAATGTTTACATAAATTCTATTTATGGTTCAAGGCATTAAAGACTCATCTTCCTTGCAAAGCCTTCTCTGACCACCCAAGTAAACTGATCATCCCTTCCTCTCTACGGCATTGATTGTGACATTATTTAACATTTATGAATGGCTCTCTGGACAAGACTACATTTGGCTATTATATATGCAAGTGTACAAGGGGGATAAGAATATCAGCTCCTCTGTGACAAAAATATCTTACACTTTTTGTACTGGCCTTAGGAACTAGTGTCCCATCATCTATGCTTCAGAACCCAGAAATACAGGTGATGAAACTAGCTTATAGAGTCCCTTTCTTGGTGGAGCCCCTTGCCTGTCTCCACATGTTTTCTTTTAGGTATAGGAAGCATCACACACCTCCAGTTATAGGTTAGAATCATGGAGCGCTGCTCCAGCCAGGGTCACAATTTATCTTGTTGTTGATTCTGTGACCCTTCAAAACCCTTCTGCCCACTAGTTACAATAGCTAATACATGAAAGCAACCTAAATATCCATCAACAGATGAATGGATAAAGATGATGGGAGATACACACATATACATACAGTGGAATATTACTCAGCCATAAAAAGAATAAAATAATGCCATTTACAGTAACATGGATGGATCTTTACATTATTGTACTAAGTGAAATGATGCAGAGAAAGGCAAATATATGATCCCACTTGTGTCAGGAATCTAAAAAAAAAAAGATACAAATAAACTTATTTACAAAGCAGAAACAGACTCACAGACATAGAAAACAAAACTATGGCTACCAAAGAAGAAAGGGGTGAGGGATAAATTAGAAATTTGGAATTAACAGAAACAAACTGCTACATATAAAATAGATAACAGGGTCCTGTTGTATAGCACATAGAACTATATTGAATATCGTGTAATAGCTTGTAATAAACGGTTATGGAAAAAACCTGAGAAAAGAACATATATATACATATATATATATATGTATATGGTGGTGGTAGTTTAGTCACTAAGTGATATCTGACTCTGGCTATCTCACGGACTGTAACCTGCCAGGCTCCTCTGTCCATGGGATTCTCCAGGCAAGAATACTAGAGTGGGTTGCCATTTCCTTCTCCAGAGGATCTTCCTGACCTAGAATCAAACCTGGGTCTCCTGTATTGCAGGCAGATTCTTTACCAACTGAACTATGAGGGAAGCCCCAGTGTGGAAGTATATTATATATAATAATGATAATAATAATAATAAAACCTCTGCTTCCTTTAGCCTTTAGTAAGCACCAGCTATTGGTAGATCTCATCAAACTTTCAAACCCTACCATTGAATCTAAACAGTAGGCTCAAGAAACATAATGCTGAACTCCTTTCATGAAACCCATAAAGACACTATGATCATTTTCTCTGCTGTCATCATATTCCAGGATTTATGGAGTGAGGAAAGGGGGCAGACAGGACCTGGCTGAACTCAAGGGGGGCCAGGTTAGGTGTGAAGGTCGTAATTCCCCTAGGGTTTGTCCCAGGGCAAGAAGCAACTTCTGAATAAGAAACCTACTGCAGAGAAATTTACATGGGCAAGTTACCAATAAATAGTTGGAGATTAAGATACTGTTCTAAAAAACTACAATAAAATAAACTTCAATCAAATGTTTGTGAAAAAACATTATCTTTCTGTTTTCTCTATAATAAAAATTATGAAATTGTTGTTCTGTGTTGAGACTATTCCAGAGTACATAATTGGTACCCTTGTCTGTTGGTAGCTTGCTATTGGTTACTTGCTATTGGTAACTTGCCTATGTAAATTTCTCTGTAGTAAGTTTCTTATTCAGAAGTTGCTTCTTGCCCAGGGATAAGCCCTGGGGGAATTCCAACGTTCACATCTGACCTGGCCCCCCTTCAGTTCAGCCAGATCCTCTCTGCCCCCTCTCTTCACTCCATAAATCCTGGAATATGGTGACAGCAGAGAAAATGATCATAGTGTCTTTATGGTTCTCATGAAAGGAGCCAAAAAGTGTCAGGAAAATACATTACAGAGATATGTTACACAGCATATTAATAATCAGAAAGGGTTTACATTACTTTCAGCTTCTGTGATATTTATGTCATTTGTCAACTTTAAAAAGCAACGTATGTCATTTTTTCTTTTAAATTCTGTATAAGTCCTAAAGCATTCACTCTTGGACCTACTTTTTTTTTCATTTATTTTTATTAGTTGGAGGCTAATTACTTTACAATATTGTAGTGGTTTTTGTCATACATTGACATGAATCAGCCATGGAGTAACATGTATTCCCCATCCCGATCCCCCCTCCCACCTCCCTCTCCATCCGATTCCTCTGGGTCTTCCCAGTGCACCAGGCCCGAGCACTTGTCTCATGCATCCCACCTGGGCTGGTGATCTGTTTCACCATAGATAATATACATGTTTCAATGCTGTTCTCTCGAAACATCCCACCCTCGCCTTCTCCCACAGAGTCTAAAAGTCTGCTTCTGCTACATCTGTGTCTCTTTTTCTGTTTTGCAATATAGGGTTATCCTTTACCATCTTTCTAAATGCCATATATATGCGTTAGTATGCTATATTGGTCTTTATCTTTCTGGCTTACTTCACTCTGTATAATGGGCTCCAGTTTCATCCATCTCATTAGAACTGATTCAAATGAATTCTTTTTAATGGCTGAGTAATATTCCATGGTGTATATGTACCACAGCTTCCTATCCATTCGTCTGCTGATGGGCATCTAGGTTGCTTCCATGTCCTGGCTATTATAAACAGTGCTGCGATGAACATTGAGGTGCACGTGTCTCTTTCAGATCTGGTTTTCCTCGGTGTGTATGCCCATGAGTGGGATTGCTGGGTCATATGGCAGTTCTATTTCCAGTTTTTTAAGAAATCTACACACTGTTCTCCAAAGTGGCTGTACTAGTTTGCATTCCCACCAACAGTGTAAGAGGGTTCCCTTTTCTCCACACCCTCTCCAGCATTTATTGCTTGTAGACTTTTCACTTTTTTTTCATAAAAAAGTATTTTATTATTATTGTTATTTTTTTTTTCCTAAGGAGTCTTCTCAGTTCGTAAGAGCTTCAGATGCCACAAAACCTTTTTTCTATCCCAGGTAGAATTACATATCCATCTGTTTATATTACTTTCACATGGATGAGCCTGTGACACTTGACACTCATTATGAACCCACTAGCTCTCTTGAGTTCCAAGACCTTTTCATCCCCCACCTGTATTTTTTCTTTCTCCAAATGGGAGAATTTCTACCCACTTGACCCTTAAAATTCAGGCCAAAAGTCATCTCTGACCAGGCCTCTGTAAGCTGAATAACTTCCCCTGCCCTGAGCTTCCATAGACTCTGGTGCCTTGTTTTATCAGAGAATTCATCTTACTGAATTTTTATGTACTGTTTATTTGTCCACTTTCCTGAATAGCTTCTTATATCCTTGAGCAGAGAAACTCCTGAGTCGTTCTCCTTGTAGTCTCATCTATCACAGGACTTGACTTTATGTATAATACATAAACTATGCATATTTTGCTTTCTAACTCACCCACACAATTGCACTCTCTATTTCCCTGATTCATTTATCCAATAGGCAATATTGCAGTATGTTCTGAATGTGTTATGGGAATGGGTGTACAATGAGGTTTATGATGCAGAACCTTTTATGAAGTTGCCCTGAAACTTTATTAAATACTTTCTCTACATTGGACACAAGACCCTTATAATGTAGATCCTATACTATTATAACCTCCAGCAGATTAGAAAGCCAAGGCATTCAAAAATTAATGTTGTAGCTAGTAAGTGGCAAAACAGGGTTTAAATTTAAGCAGGCTGGCACCACTCATAGCCACCCTCTGTGGCTTCAGATGCCACAGACCCTCCATCTCTAGTAACTGTCAAGTATCTGATACGGAACTGCATTAGATATAATACTAGCTTGCAATAGCTCCCTGTAAATAAGCAAAGTGGACACAAGTAAAAGTTGTGACTAAGAGTAAAAGAAGAATATCTGAACAACTAAAAGTTTTTATTAAATGAAGACACATAAAGAATTCCTATCATTATTTTACCCATGCCTTGTTTTCTAAATCATGTTACAAAGCACTTAAATTATAACAACCACAGAGTAATTATGTTAATTTTTTAAAAAGAGGAAAAAGTACACTATTTCACTAAAAACAAGTTATATTTTACTCCATTTTATTTCTTCTAGATCGTCTTATTAGATTTATTTTTTAATTTATTTTTTATTATCTATCTTAAATTTCTAGCAAGGAATGTATTATATTTAGGTATTGACTTAATTTTGGACTTTCAGGTATCCTAAATTTCTGCTACCAGAGCTAATCTTTCAGTGGCTTATCAACATATATATTTTTCTCATTTTGTATGTAAATGTATGACCTTTTTGTCCCATAAGATTAATGTTATCATGAACATTTCTCTGATATTAGTAATAAAATTTTAAAACTCAAAGACTTTATTGAAATAAGTCATTTTGGTACCTGATCAAAATCAAACTATGATTTTGTTTTAAAGATGTGTAAGTCAAAATCAAAATAACAAATTATATTTGCTTGACTTTTCCAATAAGATAATTTCCCAGAAGATATTTTCTTTTTTCTAGTCTTTGACAGACTCTTGAATATATTGGTAATCATGCCTTCTCTTTCTGGCTTTTTTTTTTTTTTTTAGTTTTACTTTTAGTTACAATTGTCAGATTGCATTATCTCTTTTTTAGCAATTTTGTCTAATTCTTATTAAGACCATTGACACTATCCCAGTAGCCTATTAATGAGTGCTTTCTTTTAAAAAATATCTTTGAACTCAAAAGAGGATGATTTGCTTGTTATAAAGCTGTTCAGATATGTGAAACCTTTGGCTCCAAATTTTAAAACTTAACTTGCTTTTTTCCACCCAAATCTTTTAACTGATTCCATCAGTGTTTTACTCTGCATTTCCAAATTTTTCTACTCACCAAATGTCCTGCCTACAGAATCATACTTCTTGATTTTTAGACTTTCATTTCCTTTTAGTTTTGTGGTACTTTTTCTCTGCTGCTGAAATTATAAATAAGAACTTATAAGTTATTTTCACCACACCTACCTTGATGGGTTACTTGAGGATGAAGAGGAAGAGCCACGGCATTGTTACAGATTAGCTTGCCTTTGTATCACTTTTCCTAACACTTGCCAACAGCACTCTGCACTTAAAAATATTTTAGGATTTGACTCTGGCCCTTGTTTTTCACAATGTGATTACTTTAAGACATACTTTCTTCTTTTTTCCTAGGAAAAGAAAAAAGAAACAGCAGCTTCTCATAAATATATTAATACCATACATTTAAGATTAATTTATGACAGAAATTGTACCTTTAAAAACTTCCCTGTCTTTTGATTCTATCTTGGGCATGTTTATGTCAATATTACTTCATTGATTGATCTGTGCTTTTAATGAGTCTCATTGCATTGAGTCTCCAAGTAAATAGTATATACCCTTGCTAATTCACTCTCTCTCTCTCCACTAGAATAGATATATGATATATATCTTGTATTATTACCTATTTCTAACATCTGGCTCCCCATTTCCTTTGGGCTAAAATTAAAATAATTCACATACTGTAGTGTCTTAGCAGAGCAAATCACAGAAACATGGGTTTGAATCCCAGTTCTATGATCTAGTACTATTTTGTGACCGTGGAAACGTTTTAACTTTATAAAAGCAGTTTCATCAGCAACAAAATTGCCTACCTCTGAGGAAGTATTAGTAAAGTTATCTGAGATAATGCATGTATAATATTTGGTTCATGTGTGTGCTAAGTTGCTTCCCTTGTGTCCAACCCTGCGACTCTATGGATCGTAGCCTGCCAGGCTCCTCTGCCCACGGGATTCTCCAGGCAAGAGTACTGGAGTGGGTTGCCATGCCCTCCGCCAGGAGGTCTTCCTGACCCAGGGATCAAACCCACATCTCTTATGTCTCCTGCATTGGAAGGTGGGTTCTTTACCACTAGCACCACCTAGGAAGCCCATATCTGGTATAAGTAAGTAAGTAAGTGTAGTCGCTGAGTCGTGTCCGACTCTTTGCAATCCTGTGGACTCTAGCCCACCAGGCTCCTCTATCCATGGGATTCTCCAGGCAAGAACACTGGAGTGGGTTGCCATTTCCTTCTCCAGATATCTGGTATATCTGGTATACAGTAGGGCAAAAATATTTCTTTATTTCTGTCATTTTAGTTTCTAGCCTTCCATTATCTTTCTGATTTTTTTCTCTAATAATTAAGAAGTATTTCTCCAACAACCACCATGTGCTAGATACTGTTTTAATTTCTATGAAGGATGTAAGAAAAAAGTAACAATCTCCCTGCCCTCAAAACAATGTAGGTATAAAAACAACAAAGATAGGGTAACTGAATCTCAGGGAACAAAGGTGGGAGTTATAAGGTTGAGGCTTGTGAAGAGGTTAGGGCTAGATGGAAACGGGATTTCAAATTCTTTTTCAAGAGAAATAGAAGGCTATTAATGAGATTCCAACAAAAGATCAGATGGATTTAAAAGAACATAACCTTGCTGTGAAAATGAATTAAAGGGAGCAGAGTCTAAGCAAGAAGGGATCCCAAAAAAAATTGATAGAGATAATTGATTTGGATAAGATTGGTGACAATCAACCTGGACAGAAATGGATGCAATAGAGAAATATTTTGCAGGTAGACTCAATAAGACTTGGCCTCAGGGCTCATAAAAGAGAGGACAATGCCAAAGAGAACTTCAAGGTTATTAGATGGTGGCTCATATTTTATAATTCCATGTTATATCCTTTTCTTTGTGTGAATACCCTTTCCTCAGATTCATTGGAAATTCCTTATGAAGCCAGGTATAGCAGAGACTTACATCTCTCAAATGTTTCTCTTATATCAGGTAATCAGTAAATGCTTGATCAATGAGTAATTGCTTGGAAAAAAAAGAAAGAAAGAAACTTGTTCAGTTTTATGTGGTTGTCCAGGGACCAGGTGGCCTTTGTGTAACTATATAATTATTTCAATCTCATTAAAAAACACCAAGTTGCGATTACTCACAGCCATGGTGATAAGCACAACTTTAACAAACTTCCAAAAAATCTCACATCTTCATTATACTCAATTTAACTCCTTCTTCTTGAATTGTTAACAAGCTG
The DNA here is from genome assembly GCF_019320065.1 of Cervus canadensis. Taxonomy (NCBI): domain Eukaryota; kingdom Metazoa; phylum Chordata; class Mammalia; order Artiodactyla; family Cervidae; genus Cervus; species Cervus canadensis. The sequence continues at coordinate 19,855,478 of NC_057414.1, read as the reverse complement.
AAAATAAGTAGGATCTACTTTATTTTCTTCTTATTAGTGACATTAGTGAAAAAAATGTGCTGCTGTTGAGAGAAGCAAGAAAAGATAATGCCAATGTATCTACTGAAAGGGCAGTCACCTGGAAATTACTGAATTCTAGAAACATATGATAAATATATATGTTAAAAATAAATGTTAGTTTTAAAACTAAGGTATTTTGATAATTTGCTTTAAAAAAACAGATATTTCTGAGTATGTGTATGTCTTTGTCTTTGAATTAGTGGTATCTTGACACTGGAAGAGGTTGTTAAAATTAAAAAAAAAAAAGAGAGAGAGAGAAAGAGATGTTTATAGGATAATAGTGAGCATGAGGAGTCAATGGACTGGAAATATAATAATTACTTGAATAAAAATCACGAAAGGTCATTTTGAAAAGAAATAGGGTTGAGTGAGTAGCCAAAATTGTTTCTAGTTTCTTTGAGGTGGAAGTCTAGATTGAGTGAAATAGTGGCGAGGGTACAAGTTATAGTCCAGTCATGACATACAGAGACACTTGATTTTACCTTTGGAAAGACAAGCAATCTACCGCCATGACTTCTTGACTTCCTGCCTCCCAGTCATTCAGCAAGTTGCTGTTAGGTAACTCTAGTGTATTGGCTATTGATGGTACAAAAATAAAATATGATCACTCTCCTGAAGTCGTGTATGTCCATAAGGGTGACAGACATATAAACAGATCATTATAGTATAGCACAATAATGTTGACTTCTCGGCAAGACTGACCGAAGTCCAGCTCTGTCCTGGCCCACAGCAGATCACCATCCTGTCTGGGCACTTATTACCGGAAAGTCTGGCCATGACTTCCCAGTCCTTCACAGAACTGTACCCCAAATATACACCATGGACTATAGTCCATGGAATTCTACAGGCTAGAACACTGGAGTGGGTAGCCTTTCCCTTCTCCAGGGTATCTTTCCAATGCAAGGATTGAACTCAGGTCCCCTGCATTGCAGGCAGATTCTTTACCAACTGAGCTACCAGGTAAGCCCAAGTACTCCAAATACTTGCTACCAATTGCTGGATTTGGCATGTGAGTTGGACTCTATTTACCATTGGTGACAGGTTTTTATCACGTGTTTCAAAAAAAAGTGTTAGGGAAGCAGTGAGCTTCTTTCTAAAATTATTGAGATAAGCAATTTTGTAACAAAGTATTTTGACTCAAGTTTGCTCATAGCTCAGTTGGTAAAGAATCTGCCTGGAGGGGGGATCGGGATTGGGAATACATGTAAATCCATGGCTGATTCATATCAATGTATGACAAACACACTGGAAAAAAAAAATAATAAAAAAAAAAAAAAGAATCTGCCTGCAATGTAGGAGACCCCGGTTGGATTCCTGTGTCGGGAAGATCCGCTGGAGAAGGGATAGGCTACCCACTCCAGCATTCTTGGGCTTCTCTGGTGGGCTCAACTGGTAAAGAATCCGCCTGCAATGTGGAGACCTGGGTTCAATCCCTGGGTTGGGAAGATGGCTTGGAGAAGGGAACGGCTACTCACTCCAGTATTCTGGCCTGGAGAATTCCACGGACTGTATAGTCCATGGGGTCACAAAGAGTCACACACGACTGAGCGACTTTCACTTTGCTGTTTTTCATGTTGTTTGCTAGCCGAGTAAAGAATAGATGGAACCCTTAGATACAATAGCATAAATACACCCCCCAACACACCTGTGAGACTAGTTCTTTGTAAAGCAAAGTAAGTCCATTTGTAAACAATGTATACTAAACCAGTTGAGACACAGATAACTGAATAATCAGGTACTTATTTGATTTGCTGAGTTAACTGTAATGTTAACTAAAACATGTCCCTCTCAGAAATGACACTGCTTTTGGCAAATATTTTGCATTTCATTTAGCATTTCTGAGCTCTTGGTGTGTTTCTAAATTTTCCTCAGAGCATCCTTAACTGAAACAATGTAGAAAAATGATTTTCACAAATACAGTGAAGTGAGCTAGAAGCAGTACTGAGCCAGGAATGAGAGTAGCTACCGTCTTCATGTTACCTTCTGCTGTGTGGTCCAGAAGGAGAGGTGGTGTGTGCTAATTCAAGCAGGACCCAGGCCATCTGTCAGGCTTGCAGACACCCCCAGAGCAGCGAGGCTCCGGCTTGTGAATAGGTTTTCCTCTTCAGTTCAGTTCAGTCGCTCAGTCGTGTCCGACTCTGCGACCCCATGGACTGCAGCACACCAGGCCTCCCTGTCCATCACTAACTCCTGGAGTTCCTCTTCACTCATATTTCTTTTATCATTGAAAATAAAATCCTGGAGTCAAAGGAATCATTTGAGGTATTCTGTTTTTTTTATGGGCTGATTTCACAAGAACTTTGGACTTTCTGGTATGTGAGAAAGAATTTAAAGAACCATTAATCTAAGATGTCAAGGAGTTGAAGAAATGGTGCCTGGGACCTATTATATACTCAATAAATTTTTATTGAGTGTATGAATAAAAATGTAATTACAATCTGACCTCAAATAAGGAGTTTATTTTGGCTGAGGGCTAGAGTCCAAATTGCCTTATTGGTCAGTAGGAAGTCAGATGGGAGCAAAGAAACTGATTTTCTGTATTAATTTTAGCAATACAGCATTTGTAACTAAAAAGAATCTATCTAGACCAGTTGTCCTGAAATACCATTTACAGACCAAATAGACCAGAATCACACGTGGGAATTTTTAACAATCCATATTCATGGTTTGGGCTTCTCAGGTGGCTCAATGAAAAGAATGTCACCTGCCAGTGCAGGAGACATGAGTTTGATCCCTGGGTCAGGAAGATCCCCTGGAGGAGGAAATGGCTACCAACTCCAGTTTTCTTGACTGGGAAATCCCGTGGACAGAGGAGCCTGGTGGGTTACAGTCCATGGGGTCACAAAAAAAGTCAGACACAACTTAGTAGCTAATAAACAATGACAGTTCGTGAATTACACTCACTAACGTTTGAATTTATTAGATGTCAGTTGGGCCAAGTTACATGAATTTCACTTTAAGTTCACTAGGTAAGCCTAATATGTTGCAAGATTTGGAAACATTGCCAGAGGTCAGTCTGCAAACTACAGCACTCTGGCAAGGTCATTTGCCTCTGCTGGCTGGGATACCTCCTGTGGCAAGGGGCTCACTATATACATTCACACATACGCACGTATACATACACACACAAACACACACATATATATGTGTATGCATGTGTGTGTATATATGTATATATATGAAATGCATAGAAGAAAGAAAGGAAGGAGAAAGGAAAGATGGAAAAGAGAAAGGGAAGAAGAAAGATACATGTAATTAGGGAATTCTGGATAATCACTTTGAAATCAAGTTTACAAAGAGTTAGAACACTTAGCTGCTAAATGTAATGAACCATACACATTAAATTATTTGAAACATCGCTTTAAATAAGATTGAAGAGAATATAGAACCAACAACTTCTCCTGCAATTTATTTTCTTTCCTTTTATGGAACACTTGTAAGTACCAAGGCTGAAGCTGAGACCTTTCCATTTATCTCATTTATTTTTCAAACTTACTTCTCATCTATTTAATAATCCCATTTTAATGGCAAAGAAATTAAGTCTCAGAGAAAGTAAGTAATTTTTCCAGCATTTTACAGTTAAGTAAATGGAGAAACCAGGATTTAAAGCCAGGCTTATCTGACTAAATATTTAATTAACCATTATTTTATTCTTTTTTATTATAGGAAATGATGATGAAAAGACTAGCATTACATATTATCATAAAGATGGATCATGGAACAAAAAAAGAGTTACAGAATGATCAGCAAATATATGTCTTCTCAAGTACAAAAATACTAAATCAGGAATTGGATAATAGTTTTTTTTTTTAAAGGTTTTGAATTAGAAGGAATTATATTTAGTCTAGGGTTATAATTAATCAGTAATTTTCACGTCAATTTACTTCTTTTTTTCTCATCTTTCTTATGAATCAGGTCTTATTTAACTAAACTTCGGTTAGACAAACAATTTCCTCTTTGGGATGTTATGAGTGCAACAGATAACAGAAAAATACTAAGGCATCTAAAAGCAAAGGACCACATTTATTATATCAATGCTTATTTTCAGAGTGACAACAGAAAAATAATTTAAATTTTTATTTCTGTGACTAGGAAACCAGTTCTGTATTTCTTTGAACAAGATTTCCATTTCATCATATTATTTTATTTGCATTTCTTGAAAATAATTACAATATATATATACATATACTATATATATATATACATATACTATATATATATATATATACTATATATATATATATATATATATATCCTGGAAATAACTAAATAAATGACCCAATCAAATTCCTGATCTAATATTTTATACCTTCAATCTCCACAGGTAAAAATAGAAAAGCAGGATAAAGGAAGAAGTTTTGGGTCAATTATTCCCTTATTGAAGTTGGCAAGCCAATAGTGTGCCCTAGACTTAGAGTACCTTTCCTGTCATTTTAAAAGTGTATAACCCAGTGAACAAAGCTATTTAAAGAAGATAATATACTTAGTAACTTAATAAAATCCAAATCAGAGAAATTTGCTGATTTCCTTATACCTATGATGGTATTTATGTTGGATGTAGACAAAAAAATGAACTCTAGTCACATAGGTACTGTAATCTAAAAAAAATTCAAGTAGATTATACCTTTGTTCTACTTATAACAAAACACTTTAAGACTTTAAGGCAATATTTTTAATTGTCATTTCCTTATGTGAAGATAAATAAATTTTAGATGTTCACCTCCATACCACTAATATTTCAAAATTCCTGGGTCTTCCCCCACTCTATTCATTATTAAATCAGTTTCATTAACTGTCTGAGTTTATCTGAATACAGAGAAAAACCTATCAAAATCCTTCTGAAGAAAATGGTTTTATTTTTATGTTATAGATGTTATATTTCATTTTTTTAATTTCAGACTTTTTTTTTTTCAAGAAGGTGAAGGGAAATGAGAATAAATCAGACAATAAATCAGAATTTAAAGTAAACCATAGTAATATGTCATTGCAAGGAAATAACACTAATGACTTTCAAAAACAGCAGCAATAGCAATTGCTATGCCAAACATTATTCTTTTAAAATAATACTTGAAGTCTGTAGATTGTCTATTAGGACCATTAATGATCTATTTTATTTTAGAATATCCATAATGAAGAAATAATTCATTTCAAAGGTCTGCATAGATCACACCCTTGTAAATAAAGCGGCCCTATTTGAATATTAGTAATGAAATAGGTCCCTTTTTCTTTTATTCATGTATTGATTTTACTACATGTGTCTTTCTCAGAGGCAAACTCAAAAATCATTTAAGTTACTTTAATATGGCAGTAACGAAGTTTGGATTTTTTTTTCATCTGGGTGTTTAATGAATATTTATCCTCCCCTTGGAACATATGTTTTATCATATTGATTGGAAAAGTGTCCAGAGTTAATTGACAACAGATAATTTGGGATTGGGAAGAGAAAAAAGATGAGAATGTAATTAAAAATCACAAGTGTATACATTTACAATGTAGTTTAAAGAGAGGTCATGTGAATTCAAGCAACTTACATCTGTTACCATAAAAGGAAAGAGCCAGGCGTTACATGTAAGAAACTGATACAAAGGCTAGAGTGGATTGTCTGAACACATGTACTTCTATAAAGTCAATGTGGCTGGAGTTTTTCTTTCTGTTTTTAATATCTCGGGTAGGAAGTGAGTTTGGGATTCACTTCTAGATGCCAAAGTGTAGTCTTTCTCAGTTAAAATGCCTGCTGAGTGTAAGAAAAAATATGTATTTCTATCTCTTGAAATTGTATCCTATTTTTGTGTTCACAGTGATAAGATTCTCAAAGTGGAAGCTCACCAGGAAAAAAAAAAAAATTATTCTGCACATCCATCTCTTGTCACCTTAACAGACAGGATTCAGTCAAGAAAATGGAAACCACTCTAGAATGTTTATGTAGATTTATCACAAGAACTCCTTTGGAAAAGCAAATGGCTACCCACTCCAGTATTCTTGACTGGAGAATTCCATGGACAGAAGAGCCTGGTGGGCTATAGTCTATGGGGTTGCAAGGAGTCAGACATGACTGAGCAATAACACTTTCATTTTTCTTCTTTGGAAAGTCTACTTGAACAGTCAGAATGAGCACCAGTAACTGTTAGTCTCAGTAATAGGATCTAAATATCACTCCTTCCTAACAGGTCATGTAGGAGTATTTCAGACAGACATACAGATCTGAAAAAGGTGAGATTCATGGGGCAGGGCCCAGAAGCTAATGCAAAATGCCAGGTCTGGTAAAATCTAGGATGGTCTGTGATTTCTATGGCAGGGAAGTTCCTGCTTTCATTTTAACTTTCCAGATCTGAGAGTCCCTGTTATTGGTACTGGAATCATGCATCAGTGAATTCTGGAGAATCTAACTCCGGGGTTTCTAGACCCTTTATACAAAGGACAACTCTAAAAAGACAGGAATAACCAAGAGTGCAGAAAAAATGAGCTAGCACCCTTCCTTAGTATTAAGGATGAGGATTTTTTAGGTACCTTTGCTACAAAAGTTTCTTTTCTAGAATTCTTTCAATAATAAGTATTTATTGGCTCATTTTCTGTGAAACTAGATATGTTTAGGACACAGTCATACTGTCTATTGAATTCTATTCTATGAAAATATTTGTGGTATAAATGAAGTTCAAAGGGAAGTGGCTTGAGAGAAAATAATTAGACGTGGAAACTATAAATTTTAGAGATGTGGGTGTGATAGTTTGCTAAGGCTGTTGTGATAGAATATCATAGATAAGGTGGCTTAAACAACAGAAATTTATTTTCTCACAGTTCTGGTGGTTAGAAGACCCAGATCAAGATGTTGGAAGAGTTGAGTGCATGACTGCTAAATCATTTCAGTCGTGTATGACTCTTTTGCAACCCTATAGACTGTAGCTCACCAGGCTCCTCTGTCCATGGGATTCCCCAAGCAAGAATACTGGAGTAGGTCGCCATGCCATCCTCTAGGGCATCTTCCTGACCCAGGGATCAAACCTGTGTCTCCCATGTCTTCTGCATTGGCAGGGGTTTCTTTACCACTAGCACCACCCAGGGGGGGCCTGGTTGGCAGAATTAGTTATAGGGCAACCTGATCTGTAGGTCTCTCCTGGCTTCTCATGGTTTGCTAGAAATCATTGGCATCTTGGCATGTAGGCACATTAACCCAGTGTCTGCCTTCATGTTTACATGGCATTCTGTGCCTCTTCACATCATGTCTTCTACATGCATGTTTTTTCCATCTCTGTTCTGTGTTCAGATCTCCTCTTTTTATAACGCTATAAGCCATGTTGAATTAGGGACTCACTTTGCTTCAGTATAACATCAGCTTAACTAGTTACATCTGCAACCACCCTATTTCCTAATTAAGTTCCATCCTGTGATGTTGGGGTCAAGACTAGCTTATGAATTTTACAGGGAATGCAATGTAACAATAACATCGGTTTGAATTCCAGTTCCATTAATAAACTATTCGCATTAACACTTAGCATTTTTTCTTTCAAATTTCTCCTACATAAGAAAAATGATTTATAGCTCATTTCAAAGGTTTTCATGAGAATAAATTTTTAAAAATTGTGACTTTTTTCACATTTGACAGAACAGGCAGTAACTAAATCTGATGGCTCCCCTAGTTTTAATGGCAATTCAGCTTTTTTCTTTTAACCTTACTAATAGCTTTGTAAATGTTTGCTTTTATAATTTTCATATTTCAGTTTCGGTCTTTTTTCTATTTAGAGAATTCCCCTTAACATTTCTTATAAAGTTAGTTTGGTGATGCTGAAGTCTTCATTTTGCTTGTCTTTAAAACTCCTTCAAATCTGAATGAAAGGTTTGCTAGATAGAGTTAAGTATTCTTGGTTGTAGGTTTTTCCTTTTCAACACTTTAAATATATTTGACCTTCTGGCCTGAATAGTTTCTACTGAAAAGTCAACTGGTATAGCCTTATGGGAGTTCCTCTGCATGTAACTTGTTGCTTCTTCCTTGTTGCTTTTAATAGTTTTTCTTTATCTTTAATTTTCACCATTTTAATTATGCATCTCTGTGTGGTCCTCTTTGGGATGATATTTAGGAATCTTTGTGATTCTGGACTTGGATATCTGTGTCCTTTCTTAGGTTGGGAGGTTCTTAGCTGTTATGTATTCAGATTTCTTCTCTGCACCTTTCTCTCCATTTCTTCTCCTGCTGGGACCCACATAATGTAAATGTTAGTATACTTCATATTATTTCAGAAGTATCTTAAACTGTCTTCATTTAAATTTTTTTTTCTATTCTGCTTGTGTGATTTTCACTACCTTGTCATCTAATTCACTGATCATGAGGATTAGATGAGACTACCCAGGTGATGCTAGTGGTAAAGAACCCACCTGCCAATGCAGGAGACGTAAGAGATATAGGTTCTATCCCTGGGTCAGGAAGATCCGATGGAGAAGGAAATGGCAACCTACTCCAGTATTCTTGCTTGGAGAATCCCCATGGACAGAGGAGCCTGGTGGGCTACAGTCCATGGGGTCACACAGAGTCAGACATGACTTGAGTGACTAACACTTTATTCTTTAATACATATTAAGAGCTTAGTAAATATTTGTAGAATTAATTATAATGTTTTCTAAATATCCTATTCTCTTGATATCCTAAAGAAATTCTTTTTAAAGTTTCCATAGCTTCTAAATTTAAAATTTGTTGCTTTTGAATTAAAAACTAAAAGCTTATTTACATATTTGTATTTTATACTGTGGGGCAACTATTGATGATCAAGAAGTATTTCAGAAGGGCATTGAATAGGAACAGATCACAACAGAAAGATCCTTCCATATGACTAAACAAAGGCATTGATGTTAACATGGGAAATAATAGCTGAGGCTATTTAGTAATAATACTCAAGGTGTTGCTGAGTGCTTGTTGTTCTAGCAGGAAGACAGGCTAGGGCCAGAATATCAAGATCATAAAATGCTGTGCACTGAGTACTTTGACCTTATGGTCACATAATTGTCTAGAAGCTTTTGCAAGTCTCAGGCCTGAAGTAAGCAATGTTGTGAGAAGAAAACATACAATGAGCAGGTGATGGAAAGAAAGAGGAGAAACTTCTCTCTTCTAAATCCTGCACCTTCATTCCACTTCTCATTTTTCTCTTGCTTCTGTTTCAGGTTTGTTCTGCCCTAAGTGAACAACTCCAGTTCTTCAACTGATTCGGCTGCCTTGTTCTGTACTTAGTTGTATTATGTTGTCACTCACATGAAAGGCTTCCTTGGTTCCATCACAGCTGGAGATTTATATTTTCCCCAAAAGAAGCTGTCCTATGTCATAGAAGGAAAACTCGAGAATCACCCTGGCAGAATTACATGCAGGCAACTGATGCTCTGGGAACAAGTGGGTACACTATCTCTCTAATGTGACCTGTTTCTCTACTTTAAAGGAGAGAAATTTTACCAGATAAAGTTTTATGAGATTATCAAACTGAAGTGTTTGGAGATTTAGCTATTTGTTGAATATGTATTGGGTTCACATGTGTTTGCAGAGATTATCTGGGGATCAAAAGGAACCGAGAGGAAACAGTCTCAACTTCCCAAATGAGAATATTAACATGAATGGATCAAAAAAAAAGACAGGGTAATTCAAAATCGTATCTTTCTTGAATATTTTATTCAATGGCATGCTCCTTGAACTTGTCAGTGGCACAAACAGTCCAAAGGTTCAAAGTCAATCAGATAGTAGAGAATTAAGTTGCAAGGGACCTGAGATTATCTATGCTAAGGAAGAAAAAAAATGAAAAAAAAAATGTTTTTTGAAAATAACAACAGAGACTAGAGATCGTGAACATTTTATCTCTAACTCTGTTTCTAACCATAAAAGACAGTGACTGCTTTGATGTGCTATGATTTATTCTCCCCAGAAGACCTACTTAGGCAACAAAGATGAATGCGGCATAGATTCTGTTGTTAAAAAATTCAAATTGAGAGCATTTTATATGAAAAGTTATATATAAAAAATAAATATAAATTTTGGCCTTGAATATTTTTTATTTTAATATGCATGGAAGTGGTTTCAGATAAAATATTTTAAGTATTCTTCCAGTACTTTGGTTTTATGGAAACATCACATATACACCATTTGTTGTAGTCTGATTTGTGTTCACCTTCATATCAGCAGGATTTTAATCCAAAATGAGCAGCAGCTGTAAATGTAGTGAGTCTTTTCCTATACATTTTTTTCCTTTTTAAGATAAAGCCCTATAATATATTATAAGCATAAATACTTTATCATGACTTATCTATACATTCTCTTTTAAGCCTTTTGCTTATATTTCTGGTATAAAATAACTAGGGATTCCATAGTTTTTTGAAAAACTAAAGCCTTTGTGCAAAGAACTACACTCATTGGTGGGAAAAGGGCCTTATCTCTATTAGGGATTATTATAATTCAAGCTTTATAAATAATTAATTCCTATTACAGTTAAATGAATTATTTGTTTTCAAGTGCAAAATTAATACAGGTAGAATAGAGATTATGTTTACAATGTAGAAATAAATAGTTTAAAGACACATGAAAAAGAATAAATTATTTGTGGTTTATTTTAAAATAAGTAATGGAATAAGATTACATTTTTTCAAAAGAGAGATTTCTTAACTTCATTAGCAACTGAGCTTTCAATCAACACTCCTCCTTTGGGAATAGCTTGACGGTATCTGAGTTACATAGCAAAGTTGAAAATCTCCAATTAATTTTTTTCTCACTCAGAAAATAATGTCAATAACACATAGCTATTTTGAAACAACTTGAGAAATGGAGATATTACTAGGATTAGGCCTTAAAAATGAATGTGTTAGGATAGATTGGAAAAATGTGAAAATCCAATTGAAACATTATCTTCACATTTCACCTAAGCACTCTTCTAGATACTCTTGATGATATAAAAACATAAAGGACTGTGTGAATGCATCCAGAAGTTATCTAATTGAGAATAACCTATGCATAAACATTATAATTTAGCTAGTAAGGTTTTGAAACTGCAATCTACAATATAGGACATGACATTTTTAATTATTAATAAAAATGAACAGACAATAGGACTATGAATTCAGAGTGAGAGAAATCTCCATGAAAAATATTGCACAACTTAATACATCTATTTTGACTGTACTGACTATACTGTGTTTAGTAAGAAGTAAGATCAAATAATATTATTTTAGAAACCAAATTACTTTTGAATGAGTCCTGCCCCAGGGAAAATATGTTGTTGATTACTTTAAGAAAAACACCAAAAAAAAAAAAAAAAAGATGTTTGTATTAGACGTTGAGTAAAAGAACCATGCTAAGAAAGAGAAGAAAAAATCAGAAAGACTGAATACTCTTAAAACATCATTAGCCATATCCTACACCAACAAAATCTTCAATAACAAAATTTTGTTTGTTTGTGTTGATGGGATGAAGGTGATGGAGTAGAATACTCTACAAGTGGGGAAAAGGAGAAGTCATTTGATAATCAACTTGCATTAGAAATTTAGCCAAAATAAAAATAATCTCCAAGGTTATGTCTTAAGATCAATACACTTTGAGTACTTTATCTTGTTACTTATTTATGAATTTCTACTGGAAATAATAGTCAAGAGGCTGTTATGATTCAAAAGTTTAAAAGAAGAGATTTTGATGAATTGTTCAGTGCTAACTAACAATTACACAGTGCTTGCTCTATGTGAGAGCCTCCGTTCTAAATGATGGTATATACAAATTAATTCAATCTACACAATAGTCCTGTAAAAGAGGTAACATCCGTGTTACCCATCCTTCATTATATTACACAAATGAGAAAACAAGTGCAAAGTGAAAGTTTTTAAAAAGTTGTGTATTTTTCCTTTGTTTCTTCATGAATTTCCCATGTATTTGTTATTTGTTGTTGTTCAGTTGTTATGTAGTGTCCGACTGTTTGCAACCTCATGGCCATGCCAGGATCCCCTGTCCATCCCTGTCTCCCAAAGTCTGCTCAAATTCGTGTCCATTGAGTTGGTGATGCTATCTCTCCATCTTATTCTCCGCTGCCCTCATCTCCTTCTGCCTTCAGTCTTTCTGAGAATCAGGGTCTTCTGTCATGGCTCATAGCTTCATCAAGTTATGCAAGCCCCTTCACCACAGCAAGGCTGTGATCTAAGACGCGTTTATTTGTTATAAGTAGATATTATTATTGATAATATAGCAAGCAAGAGGGAGAAGGCAATGGCAACCCACTCCAGTACTCTTGCCTGGAAAACCCCATGGACGGAGGAGCCAGGTGGGCTGCAGTCCCTGGGGTAGCTTAGAGTCAGACACAACTGAGCGACTTCACTTTCACTTTTCACTTTCATGCATTGGAGAAGGAAATGGCAACCCACTCCAGTGTTCTTGCCTGGAGAATCCCAGGGACGGGAGCCTGGTGGGCTGCCGTCTATGGGGTCACACAGAGTTGGACACGACTGAAGTGACTTAGCAGCAGCAGCAGCAAGCAAGAGGAGAAAGCAGTGATATAATTAATTATGAGTTTATTCAGTTCAAATACATAGTGGAAAGAAATTTGATGGTTTAACAGTTTTACACAATTCTTTGCAAGGCTAAATTAATTTCACATTTGTCACTGAAGTGGAACTATTCAATGTCCTACTTCAAATTCTAGTAGCAATTTGCAAGCACTTGCTAAATCATCTCTATCACTTAAAAATGGCCTAGAGTCTTACTTCTTATACTTAGATGAATCCATGCATCATTGAAATAACCAATTCACATTCTTTTGCTATTCAGCAACCAATAGGGTTGCTTGATATTTTGCTTAATTTTAGTTCAGTATAACAAGTAATGCATTGCTCTGCTTTCCAGAATTGCATCCATTTGTCAACTTCTGCACTCAACGCTTGTCAAATCTACAGATGCTGCTTGTTTGAAGTGTGAATTTTTAGTAAAATAATGTTAAAATAGAGTTCTTAGAGATATTTAACCTTAAATGCCTGTTCTCCATTTATAGGAATAACTAAATAGGTCAGTTTTTCATATTTTAATAATTTATAATGAGTAGAAATGCAAATTGAATATTTCAAAGACCTAAAAAATAACTTAACACTTTAATAAAAGTTTAGGCGATTTCAAAGCAAGTTGACTAAATCAACAATTTAACTACTACAAATATTACACACATTTTTTTTTTTACAAATACTGCAAACAGTAGTATTTATGCTACTGCAATTTAAAAATTGTGGTTCATTACAGAACAAAGAGTTATAATTGGACCTATAGAAAGAAATGCTAATTTGTGTTTCTGGCTGGTGTCATTTAAAGAATGACATTACAAGAGTGAAGAATTTGTCTTTTTTATCAATTATTCTAAATTATAGAAAAATTTAGCTTGATATTTGTATCTTGATATTTTTAGGTTACCTTTGTTTTATTTCTCCTGGAGTTTGTTTTTACCTTTCTTTTCTTTCTTCTCTTTATATAGTAAATGCCTTTATCATAGATATTAGATTACTTTTTCTCTTACATGTATCACACATTTCATTACATCTGCTTTATTTTTGAATTGTTCCCTGAAATCCTGTTCTCAAGCTCTAATCTAGCCCATTTGATCTCTTAGCCGGTTACCACAGCTAAAATTATGGAACTTTTCTTCTTACTCTTTTAAATTGAACATATTGTTTCTGAGAACGTATGTCTTTATTTTTAGAGTTTTTATTGTTTCTGTTGGCTGACTGGTTAATTGATTTGCCTATTCACCTTTTTCCCCAAAAGATGAGTATGTAAGAAGTAAAGTCTGAGTTCTTCAATAATGATATCTCTGCTTTGTTCTCACCCTTGGTATACAGTGCAATGACTCAGTGGACATGGATATGAGAAAACTCTGGGAGACGGGGAAGGACAGGAGAACCTGGAGTGCATGGAGTTCATGGGGTCACAAAGAGTTGGGTGCATGGAGTCCGTGGGGTCACAAAGAGTTGGGCATGACATAGTAACTGACATAGTAACTGAACAAAAATAGCACGGCAGAAAATAAATTAGAAACCAGAACTGTGAACCAGAAGTCTAGTGGTCAAATACCAGAACCAGCACTCTGCAACTTTGATAAAGCTACCTTTCTTCTCTGTGCTTCCAATAGCTCATCTGAGAGATGGAATTTTAATGGCATCTAACACACTGGATTAAATAAGTTGTATACTTAGAGCTTTTATAACAGGGTTTGGCACCTTGGGAAGACTTGGTTCATCATCATTCATCAAAATGTAAAAGCTGTTCCTCCTTTGTTGTCTAGTATGTGGTGGTGTTGATTAGAAATTTGATCCAACCAGTCCTTATTCTTCTGAGGTAATCTGTTTTGGTTTTGGTAAAAGCTTTTAGGATCATTTGTCTTTGATATTCTAAGTATCATGTGACTGTGTGTGAAGGTCTTTTATCCACCAGTTCAGCCTTCATTGGTCCCTTTGATCTGAACATTTGTGTGTTATTTCTTTTGCTTTACAAATTTTATCTTCATTATTCTTAAATATAGTTCTTGGATATTTTTGTCTCTTCAATTTTAACTCTTGTTTAATGACCATGCCTGCACAACAGTTAGACAGTCTTAGGTGAATAAGATACTCCAGAATATATCCTCATGGATCCTTCTTGAATGACACTTAGAGCAAAGCAGTTAGTGACAAAGACTATAAAGAAACAAAATGAAATGCATTAGAGAGTGATGAAGTATAACCTGCCTTTTTAATTTGATCTGTTGAACATTTGTTTATCTCCTGTGAGTGTGACTAAATTTTACTTTAATGCAATTTTGATATTTCCTCCTATATATATAGTAAAACTCCTTTAAACAATGATGTTTTTGCTTTAGTTTGTTAGGGAGAGATGTTTCTTCTCTATTTCTCATGTTTCCTTGCATAAATAATATTCATTAATATAATACTTCTTGCTCCTCACTATCCTACTTACTACCCCTTTGTTACCCAGGCACTCCTGCAAAAGAAACTTGCCCAATTCATAAATTTGGGAGGAGAAATTGGATGTACAGAGCCCTGCTCTGTCCTCTTCGTTTCCTTGAGAAGTTTCCAAAAATGATCATGTGATTTGGTTGCTTTTCTGTTTTTGTTGTTATTTAACCACTAAACTGTATCTGACTCTTTTTGACCCCATGAACTGCAATATGCCAGGCTTCCCTGTCCTTCCCTATTTCCCTGAGTTTGCTCAAACTCGTGTCCATTGAGTTAGTAATGCCATCCAACCACCTTATCCTCTGTTGTCCCCTTCTCCTCCTGCCCTCAAAATTTCCCAGCATCAGGATCTTTTCCAGTGAGTTGGCTCTTTGCATCAGGTGGCCAAATTATTGGAGCTTGAGCTTCAGCATCAGCCATTTCAGTAAATATTTAGGGTTGATTTCCTTTAGGAGCTTTTCTGTAGGCCTTTCATTTTAAACATCTCTATACTCTTATGCTTTAAATTCTTGGGCTCCAAAATCACTGCAGATGGTGACTGCAGCCATGAAATTAAAAGATGCTTGCTCCTTGAAAGAAAAGCAATGACAAAACCAGATAGCATATTAAAAAGCAGAGACACATTTTGCTGACAAAAGTCCATATAGTCAAAGCTATGGTTTTTCCAGTAGTTATGTACGGATGTGAGAGCTGAACAATATAAAAAGCTGAGTGCTGAAGAACTGATGCTTTTGAACTGTAGTGCTGGAGAAGACTCTTGAGAGTCCCTTGGACAGCAAAGAGATCAAACCAGTCATCCTAAATGAAATCAACCCTGAATATTCATTGGAAGGACTGATGCTGAAGCTGAAGCTCCAGTACTTTGGTCAACTCATTGGAAAAGATCTTCATGCTGGGAAAGATTGAAGGCAGGAGGAGAAGGGGATGACAGAGAATGAGATGGTTGGATAGCATCACCGACTCAATGAACATGAGTTTGAGCAAATTCTGGGAGATTCTGAAGGACAGGGAAGCCTGGCAAGCTGCAGTCCATGGGGTTGCAAAGAGTTGGACACGACTGAATAACAAACAACAACTGCTCTTGTTAGTGGTAAAGAGGCTTGCAGTTTTGAGGTTGAAAGTCAAAGAAACTACCAACTGGGGCATTAGTCAGACACTTTAAGAAATAAACTGTGAAATTTCAAAGAACTAACTAACACAAATTTAAATCTTAATGAAAAATTTAAGCTTTATTGGTGCTTATTAAGCACAGATCCTGCCCTTGGTAGTTTGCAACCTATATTTCCAATGCAGTTACATTTTTATATATATGCGAGTTAGTTACCTTTTAATATTTAAGCATGGTAAAAAGACTTTAAATCTTAACCCTTGTGATATTTTTAAAAGAGATTGCAGTTTAAGACACCCTATTTTGTAAAAGATGAGACATGGAGTGACTGTTTCCATAGAAGCAGGGCTGCAAATATTGAGTCTCAGGAAAAGTAAAAGGCCCAGGGTTCTGAGCATAAGCTTTATTCTTTAGAGGCTTTAGGTAGATATTGAGCTACTAATTTTAAAAGACAGCAAGTATGCTGACTAGATATGTGTGGGACCATTAAGTTCCAGGCCACTATAGGATAAAACTCAATTTTGTAGGCACAACTTACCCTTAGAAAATGTGATGTATTAGAATACCAGTGTGGTTTGTTACTCCTAGATATGAGAGTGTATTCAAGGAAGAAATTAAAATTGATTCTTTAATATGCTGGATAAGAAATTTTATATGTCAAATATGTTCTGTTCCAGTTTCTACACTGTTCAAGAAGATAGCAATGTCTCAAAATATTTTCTTGCAAAATTAAATCTTATGTACAATTTTTTTCTACATCATTAAAAATGAGTTGTTGAATCCACATGTGAGTCAAATCTATGTATTTTTAGGAAATAGAAACCTACTCAATGAGATTTAGAAAATTAAATTGGGCCAAAATCTTAAAAATAATTTAGAAATTTGTCAAAAAACTCTTCCTCAACATTTCAAAGGTAAAATCTTTCAGCCTTTAAGGAATATATAATTCTTATGTTAATTATGGTCTTCCCTGATAGCTCAGCTGGTAAAGAATCCATCTGCAATGAAGGAGACCCTGGTTCGATTCCTGGGCTGGGAAGATCCGCTAGAGAAGGGATAGGCTGCCCATGCCAGTATTCTGTCCTGGAGAATTTCATGGACAGAGGAGTCTGGCAGGGTAGAGTCCATGAGATTGCAGAGTCAGACATGACTGAGCAAGTTTCACTCTCAAGTTAATTATAAATCATGTTCCTATGAATATTATAATGGATTATCCAACCATCAAAATATAAGAAAATCCTGGTTGCAACATAGATGTACCTGAAAGCATTATGCTAAGTGAAATTAGTCTGACAGAAGAAGGCAATACTGTATGATCTCACATATATGTGAAACTGAAAAACAAACCCCAAAACCAAATTCACAGAAAAAAAGGTCAGTCTCGTGGTCACCAGAGATGGAGAAAGATGGTCAAAATGTGCAAACTTCTGGTTGTAATATAAACAAGTACTCGTTATTAAACACAGCATGATGACTGTATCAAACACTACTATGTAAGTTATTGAGGCTCAATCCTAAGAAATCTCATTGTAAGAACTGTTTTTCTTTGTCTTTCTTTTCTTTTTATTTTATCAATATGAAAAGGTGAATATCAGCTGAACCTGCTGCGATATTCATTTTACAATGTATGTAAAATTTTAAGCCATTATGGTGTGTACCTTAAACTTATACAGTAATATATGTAAATTATTTCTCAATAAAACTGGGAGAGGGACTAGAAAGAGAAGGAAATAGAAGTCTAAAAGAATATCAATTGAAGGATTTTACCTTCAAAAATGCTTATTTCCGGATGCCATAATCGTCCACACCATTTGTCTGATTTTTCCCTCATATCCAGTCCTCACTGCTCCCTTCAGCTGCTGTCCCTTTCTCCCCCTTCCCCATCCTCCAACTTTCTCCTCCAGTTCTCCTTTACTTACTCTTTCTCCTTCTCTTCTCCCTGTGCCAGGACTTCAATCTAAAGTGAGATACCAGATGATGTTGTCAGCTTTACAAATTGGCACTTGCCATGGTTGCTTGCCATCTACCTCTGTAAGGATTCAATCATGTGCTGCCACAGCTGCTGACCTTCAACACTCCCTGAAAGGAGTTCAGGGTGGAAAGTGCAAATGAGGTACTCTGTGCTCTGGGAAAACTGGCAGGACAGGTCTTCAGATGCTCAGATATTTTCAGAAACCAGTTTTATGAGCCCAATTCTTGTATCTAGAAAAGCACTAAAATCCTTCATGGTGGTGACTGCTCCTCATAACTAGCATAAGCTTCAGAAGACTAGGAGAAACCTTCTGGAAAAATATGTACTTGATTGCATGTATTCCACTTTCACCAAAATCACGTATGTACTGATCTCCCCCCACCCACCCCCTCACCCCTGCCTTTGGAGCAGTTTCTTAGAGCTCTCTGAGGTGCTGTCTCCCAGGCTGCAGTCCTCATTCTGCCCCAGATAAAACTTAACTCACAACTCTAACATTGTATATCTTTTTTAAGTAGATGATATGAAATGGAGAATCTCAGCATGCACCCTCCGAAGAATGATCTTAAGAACTTAGTCTCTGATTACCTGATTCAGAGGAGACCAAAATTTATCGCCTCGCCCAGGAATATCTGCCCAGGGTCTCTCCCCCTATCCTCAACAAATGAACTTACTCCTTTAACACTGCATGTATTCAGTTCAGTTCAGTGGCTCAGTTGTGTCCAACTCTTTGCAACCCCATGGACTGCAGCACGCCAGGCCTCCCTGTCCATCACCAACTCCCAGAGTTTACTCAAACTCATGCCTTTGAGTTAGTGATGCCATCCAACCATCTCATCCTTGTCGTCCCCTTCTCTTCCCACCTTCAATCTTTCCCAGCATCAGGGTCTTTTCAAATAAGTCAGTATTAGGTTGGTGCAGAAGTGATTGTGATTTTGCATTGTTGAACGTTGCTGTTTGATATTGGAATGTATTCTTAAGTAATAAATGTGGTTATATTAGACACCATTTTTATACACATTTCTCATTTTATGTTCTTTGCAAATGACATTGCTTGCTGTGTATTTTATATTTACTTTAGACTATGGACATTTTATTAGACAAGAAGCACATTTGAGCGATTTTCTTATTTGAGTTCAAAATGGATCATAAAGCAGTGGAGACAACTCACAACAGAACTTAACATCAACCATTCTACAGTCACTTGGCATTTGAATCAAATTATAAAGGCGAAAAGCTCCATAACTGAGTGCTTCATGAGCTGACTGAAAACAAACAAATAAAAATCTTCATTTTGAAGTGTCTTCTGCTCTTACTCTGTGCAACAACAATGAACCATTTCATTATGTTGCATGACAAAAAGTGAATTTTATATCACAACCAATGTGACCAGCTCAGTAACTGAACAAAGAAGAAGCTCCAAAGCACTTAATAGAGCCAAACTTGCACCATAAAAATGTCATGGTCACTGTTTGGTGGTCTGCTGCCAGTCTGATCCACTACAGCTTTCTGAATCCCAGGGAAAATAATCTGAGAAATAATCTGAGAAGTATGATCAGCAAATTGGCGAGATGCGTTGAAAACTGCAACATTGCAGCCAGCAATGGTCAACAGAAAGGGCCCGATTCTTCTCCATGACAACAACCGATCTCACTTCACACAATCAATGCTTCAAAAGTCAAACAATTTGGGCTACAAAGTTTTGCCTCAACTGTCATATTCACCTGACCTCTCACCACACAGCTACCACCTCTTCAAACATCTCAACAATTTTGCAGGGAAGATGCTCCCACAACCAACAGGATGCAGAAATGCTTTCCAAGAGTTCATTGAATCCCAATGCATGGGTTTTTACACTACAGGAATAAACAAACATTTCTCCTTGGCAAAAAAGTGTTGATGGTAATGGCTCCTATTTTGATTTAAAAAGATGTGTTTGAGCCTAGTTATAATGATTTAAAATTCACAGTGCAAAACTGTGATTATGTTTGCACTAACCTAATATTTTACCTTCTTTGCACTCCTTGCCCACCCGAAATTTTCCAGGCCTGTAGCTTGCTATGGGTTCATAGTTCCTGAATTGCAATTCTTCTGCTATTCTTGAATAATTCAATTCAATTCAATAAACGCAAGCTTGCCTCAGTTTATCTCTTTATTTGGGTTGTTGCCTTCCACACCTTCTGTATTTTCTCCTCATCTTCCTTCTCCTTCTTCTTTTAAAAGCAGAGAGCTCAGCTCTGCACATCATGTATCTTGGTCTCTCTTTTCTCTAAATGAAAGAAAGAAAGAAGGTGAAGTCGCTCAGTTGTGTCTGACTCTTTGCGACCCAAGGACTGTAGCCTACCAGGATCCTCCAACCATGGGATTTTCCGGGCAAGAATACTGCAGTGGGGTGCCATTCCCTTCTCCAAGAGATCTTCCCAACCCAGGGATTGAACCTGGGTCTCCCGCATTGTAGGCAGATGCTCTACCATCTGAGCCACCAGGGAAGCTTTGGCTAATTAGAGAATACCAGGGTAAGATTGGAGGATGGATAGAAAGGAGAAGGTAGAGTATGTCTCTCTTTTTCTCTTTACTCTTTACCAGGGTCTCTGGCAATGGCTGTTTCTCCTCCGTGCTTCCATACTTCAGACAGCTCCTTGGGTGACCAGCCATCATGGCTCCAGCTCACAGGGCAGCCTCAGCTTCCACTTCCTGCACAGGGTCATATAATTCTCTCCCTTCGTACCTCTGTCCCTAGTAGTTGCAGCAGCCTCCTGCAACTGTCAGTCCCTGAGTTGTTGCTGAGTTCCTCCTTTTGGTTTTTCCAGTGTTTGTAACTATTACCCTCTATTTAGCTGAAGTAGCTTCTCTTTTTAGAATTTGTCCCTTTAAAAATTATTTAATACTGAAGATGCTTTATAGTAAGTAATTTTGATTTAAAATAACCTATAGAATAGATGTAAGCATGAACATCAATAAATATAGAAAATAAGTGGAAAAGATAGATGTCAGTCTTGTCAGTTATTTAGGCATCTTGAGAAGTTCCAAGAATTCCTGGCATGTACTAACTTACAGTCATAAAACTAAATTAATCATAAAAAACTCAGAAAGCTTTTATTTCCCTATACAAAATTTAATAGCAAAAATAGACACTACAGAAACAAGCTCTTAGATTAAGAAGTGTCCATACCTTTTTAATTGCTAATGATGTAACTGATGGAATTTTGAAATTAAAATACAAGTATTGCATTCAAACCCATGCCCCATCTCTAACCATATTGTCTCTCCCAATTAAATTCACTTCTCCTGAGATATAGCTGTCTTACCTATGAAACTGGCAAAGCATATTAATCTACTATTATTATGAGAATAGATTGATATAGGTCATGAAATTATTCTATAAATTTGAAAGTAATATAAAAATGTTAATAGTATTCATTTCTTTCAGTTAGCTCTAACAATCCCTTGGATCTTCATCCGATCTGCTAAAAAGTCCAAGTATTTAGTCCACTTTTTTTCTCTTTTTTAATATATAAAATCAGATTCATCCTCTGGTCATCTGTTAACCTTCTAGTCACTCTTCCAATCTCAACTGCATCTTTCTTAAATTGCAACAATACAATTGCAAAATCTCTACAATTTTGCAATTTTGAGAAACCAAGTCTTCATTGAAAGAGAAAATCATTCTCTTTACTTCTTTCCCAGTGTAATTTTAATGTTCACGGGTTAGGTAAAGTATTTTGCAAGTTGTTTGAAAAATGCCACCAAAGCTTCTTTTGAAAAAGGTATTGATAGAAGAAGAGGAAGCAACAACATATGTAGATTTCAGAAACCAATGTATAAACATGTGAACATTAACATAACTTCAGAATTGCTTCTTCATTTTTATTTTGCATTTTAATTGCTTCATTTACATGCATCTAGAATTATGTTATTTTTAACATCCTTGATTAGGTTAGTTGATGGATATGTTACATATTTTATATTTAGAGTTAAGGATTTTGAAGTATGTTCTTGAATAAAATATAGTTCACTTCAACTTTTTAAAAAAAATTCTGAATTAGCATATCTTCTGAGTTACCCATTTGCTCTAGAAAAACATGATAAATATAGCTGAAACCTGATTTCACAAAATACTGAAGCTATAGTATTATATTCCAAAAGCAATTTCTTAGTCTCAACTAAATTGTCACCTCTTCAGAGAGACTTTTCCTGGCCAGTTAATATGATGGAGTCCACCCCTATAATACATGATCCTGGTTTATGTCCTTCATGAAGCTCATGCTGTGAAATTATATAGCTTATTTATTAACTTACTTTTTCTTTGTCTTGACATTGTGTATGTGTTAAAAACACTTCACACGAGATTCACTCCCTTACATTTTTAAGTGTACAAGACAGTATTATTAACTAGAGGCACACTGTTATAAAACCAAACTCTAGAGCTTAATCATCATGCATTTCTGAAATTTTAAACCTATTTAATAGCTACTCCCCATTTTTCCCTTGCCCAGTCTCTCCTACCATTCTATTCTCTGCTCCTGTATATTTGACTATTTAATATATTTCATCTAGGTGGTATTGTAACCAAACCCAGCTTCGGTTGCTTGGCACTCCTATACCAATAATTCAAGAGGCAAGTGTCAGTAGAAAAGACAGATGCATTAATCAGAAAAGCTGGCAATCTGGGAAGACAGTGGACTCATGGGCAGAGGTCAACTCAAAAGATTCTGCTCAGCCTTCACAGTTTTTAAAGGGAAAGATGCAGGGGGGAGAATATCAGTGAGTCACTGAGGCAGGAGTTTGGGTTCTGCATCTCCATTGTGTGCAGATAGCCTGGCTCTTTCTTCAGATGTTTATCTTGAGTGATCTGCCTGCAGGGTTGCTTTGAGTGGGTTTTGGACATAGAGAGCTAGTCTTCTTTTTCTCTAGGAAAAGAATCAACAAGTTAGACAAAGCCCGGTATGCCTTCAGGAGAGCATATTTCAGGAGTTAGTTTCAATTGCTTAATGACCACATTTGTATAATTAGGTTCTTTTAAGTTTAGAAGAGAACAGGGATCATATGAGAAACACACTCACCAGCCCAAAACCTAGGGATGGACTTGGAGATATGAAGCACTGAGGAAGTGAGATTTTTAATGACAGTCTTGCAGGATTGGGTGTCTGGTGGCCAGTCACAGCAAGCACTCTTTTCCCTGGTACGAAGATCCCTCCCTGGTTCCTCACTGGCTGAGTACTATGGAGTTATGATTTTCCTGGACATCACCAAAGTCTCTTGCTTCTCCTTTCCCCTGCTAAGCCCACATTTCTCAACAAGGACTTTAGTTTTTCCCTTCCCAAACATCCTGTTAACTTAGGGACTCTCCAGGTATAAGCTGTTTGGCAACACTAGTTTGTCAGTAATTTTCCAAGACAAAACTAGCTAGCTCTGAGTGGAAAATCATTTGTTAATAATTTTCCATGCAAGGCCAGCTACTTCATCCTGAAAATGGACCACATCAAGTTCCATTTCTCACAATGGGTGAACAGGAAAGGGGCAAAATAGCTGCTTTCAGTTTAATGAAGTATTTGTCCTTCTTTGACTGCCTTATTTTGTTGCAGGAAGGGGGACACCTTCCAGGGCCCGAAACTGGGCTCTTATCTAACACTCGGAAATGAATTGTCCGAGGAGACACATGTTGACAAAGCAAGAGATTTTATTGGGAAAGGGCACCCGGGTGGAGAGCAGGAGGGTAAGGGAACCCAGTGAAGAAGGAATTCATAGGGCCTGAACTCCATCTCAGGCCTGTCCGTGCTGGCTGTGCTCCACTGCCTCTCCAGTGGACTCTGAACTCTCTGCTTAGTGCCTGTGAGGGCGACGATGGAAGGATAAGACCCCCTCCAGACAGAGGAATCCTGAAGATCACATCCAGGCTACTCATTGCCTAAGAGGAAGCATACCGTAATCACACCTGTCTCCGGACAGGTCATAAACTTTTTTCATATCTGTCAAGATGTAATCACAGGCTTATCGATTATTAACTGGTTGGAATGTAACTGCGGGCTTATTGACTATTGACTGTTTAAGACACCTACACATGGGGCAAGTGGTGGGTTTAGACACGTAGGCATGGGGTATAAAAGATTTTCACAAATGCTGGATGGGGTCCTTGGCTAAGAGGAGACTCTGCCTTGGGCCCGCCGGTGTAATAAACTGCACTCCACTCTCTGCATTGTCCTTCTGAGTGAGTCTGTTTCCCGGAAAGCGTGGCTATAACATTTGGTGCATGGGCCGGGAAACTCCTCACTTTGAGGAGACAGGTCTCATTTGAGGCCACCCCGAGGCTTTGTGGCTTGAATCTCCTAGAGGGGGGAAGGCGCCTCGCCCCTCTGGAAGAATTCAGCCTTTCAAAGCCCGGTTTCTTCGCTTTGGCAAGTAGTGGACGGCAGCAGGGAACTGAGCGCTCAGGTGAGGAGGAGCCCACCCAGTAGGGTGGAAGAGGGGGCCTGATCACCCCCCTGGGAGGGACGAGAAGGAGCGGGGACCCACAGGAGCCTGGAATAGGCAGGTGGCGATTGCTTGGTACACAGGTCGACGAGCGTGCTAGGGTTTAGGAAGGAAATTTGTGAAGGACATTTAGGAGGTGTGTCCACGCCGTCTTGGGGAAAATTATTACCAAGCGATCGCCAGGAGATTTTTAGGATAGGAAATTGGTCCTTGTATGCTCGTATTCTGCCCTCCCCCAGGAGGTGTCCTGTCTGCTGTGAAATTCTTGACACACACACCCCCCGCCCCCCGGGAATTGTTAGGCTAGAAGGAGGGGGAAACAGAAGTGAGTATGAATTGGCTTTTCCGGAGATGGCCTGGGACATGAGATATTTAACCCATCTGTGTTTTCATCCACACCTGATCAAGCCCACCAAGGCAGAATGGACTTTAAGGGAAAAACAGTCTCGGACCATGTGATGTTCTGGTTCAGCTGTGCTGACCAACAGGTGAAGACATGCTGATCCCCCTTCTCCCTCTGGGATATGGCAGGTAAGGCTCTTCTCACCCCAATTAGGAAGGAGGCAGAATGGCAATTTAAGTGTCACTGAGTGGAAATATCAGAAGTACATAGGGTACTGAGAACTTCGTAGACAGAACGAAAAGGAAAAGTAGAAGAAGGTCTGAGAAGGTAAGCAAGATGGGGGGAAGTGAATCTAAGGCAACTGTATTGGAGTGAAAATTTTAAAGAAGGGATTAGGAGGAGACTATGGGGTGAAGATGAAGCCTAACTGCCTCCACATACTCTGTGAGGTCGAATGGCCCCCTATGGGAGCAGGATGGTCACCAGAGAACACCGTGAACTTAAAAATAGTGGAAGCAATCTACACAGTAGTCACAGGAGAGCCAGGACACCTGGATCAATACCCATCTATTGACTCATGGCTAGGGTTAGCTTGAGACCCTCCTACTTGGACAAGGTTCTGTATCCGGAAGGGAAAGGGAAAAATATTAAGGGCACAAAAATTGACTGATGATAAAAAAGGAAATTCTACAGGATTTGGACGGGGATGACCTGACCCCTCCCCCATGCTGGATAATGACACGCCTGCCTCCCAGTGCTCCACCAGGACCGGAGGCCGCCTTAATGCCCGATCCAGGGCCAGGTGAAGTTTCTGCAACAGCCTCTACTCCTCCGCCAGCTTTCCCGGAGTTCATAGAGCCGCCGTTTGGGCAGGCTCCGATCCCGGTGACAGAAGCCTCTGGCCAACACTTCCAGGATCCGGCTCCAGCCGAACCGCCCAAGCTATACCCGCCTCTCCCGGTGAGTACTGACAAGAGGGGGAGGGAGACGTCGGAATTAAGCAGAGACCGCGCTCTGCCAGAGAGCTGGAGGGAACGAAAGAGAACAGACAAGAGACTTATAGTGCAAGCTGCTGCTCTGGGAAAGTCTATCTCGGGCCCTCCAGAAAACCTCATCTGCCCCAGGGACAGGACAGTCCTTCAGCCGGTCCCAAGGGAGGCCCTGGGCCCGTTACAGCCAAACCAGTGTGCCTGGCGCCGAGCTTTTGGCCACTGGAAGAATGAATGCCCTAAGGCAAGGAAGGAAGAGGAAGCTCCCGCAGTTGTGGGGCTTGCTGACCTGGAAATTAACTAGGGCTGCCAGGGCTCAGAGATATCAGGTCCCTGAGAGCCCATGGTAACCGTAAAAGTGGGGGACCAAAACATTGACTTCATGGTGGATACAGGAGCAGAACTGTCGGTAGTAACAAAACCTGTGGCACCACTGTCCAAAAAGACTACCGATGTAACTGGGGTATCGGGAGAAGAGATGACTAAATCGTTTTGCCAGCCCAGAAAATGTCAGATGGGGGGCACCAAGTGATTCATGAATTCCTCTACATTCCTGAGTGCCCAGTACCCCTGTTGGGAAGAGACTTGCTCTCCAAACTAGGAGCACAAGTGACTTTCTCCCCTGAGGAGAGGCCCACCTTCTGGACGGACTCTATGACTTATTTACCCTCTCTCTCAATACCAACCCAAGATGAGTGGAGGTTGCATGAGCCTCTGAAGGCAGAACCGGGTGGGCCAGAAGAGCATGAGGGAGTTAACTCAATTATTCCCTGAGGTCTGGGTGGAAGACAACACCCCCTCCCCCCAGGCTGGCTAAACATCACGCCCCAGTGATAATGGAACTCAAACCAGGCACCATCCCGGTTAGAGGGCGCCAGTACCCGCTATGGATGGAGGCCTGAGCCGGCATATTGCCCCACATCAATAGAGTGAAACAAGCAGGCATTCTAGTAGAGTGCCAGTCGGCTTGGAATACGCCAATCCTGCCAGTCAACAGGGAAGGAGGACAGGACTGTAGGCCTGTACAAGATCTCAGGCTAGTCAACCAGGCTACTGTGACTTCACACCCCACTGTTCCAAACCCCTATACCTTGCTTAGCCTCCTCCCACCGAGGACTAAAGTTTACACTTGCCTAGATCTCAAGGATGCCTTCTGCATACGCCTCGCCCCAGCGTCACAGCCCATCTTTGCCTTTGAATGGGAAGATCCAGTGGGGAGCACCAAACAACAGCTCATCTGGACTCCCCCACAAGGGTTTAAAAGCTTCCCAGCCATCTTTGGGGAAGCCCTGGCTTCTGATCTGGACTCATTCCATCCGGAAGAGTATGGATGTCAGCTCCTACAATAGGGGGATGACATGCTGCTGGCTGCCTGAGACCAAGGAAAAAGGGACAAATGCACTGCTGGAAAGGGACAAATGCACTGCTCCAGCGGTTGATGAAAGCAGGTTACCGGGTGTCGAAGAAGAAGGCACAGATCTACAAAGAGGAGGTAAGGTATCTGGGGTTTGTTTTAAAGAAGGACTCAAGGTTCCAGACTCTAATTGGGTCCTATATACTGATGGCACTCGTCTGATAAAACAGGGACAACAGCTCTGGGGTATTCCAAAGTGGAAGGGGCCATCAAGACTGAAAAGAGAGGGTGGGAATTGCCAAGTGGCAAATTATTGGTACCGGAGGAGCTGGCACACACTCTGGTAAGCCAGACACACCAAGCGACCCACCTAGGCCATGCTGACTGCTCACAGGTTAATGCTGCCTCTTGGATATTCAGACAAAAACCTCTGGGTATTCAACTGAAAGGCACACTGCCCCTTGAACACCTGGGAGTGGACTTCACTGAAATGAAACCTCACCGACACTACCGTTACCTGCTGGTCATGGTATGTGCATTCTTGAGATGGGTAAAAGCTTTTCCTACCTGGACTGAAAGAAAATCAGAAGTATCCCAGTGCCTGATTAGGGAAATGGTTCCTAGATTTAGATTTCCTATCAGCACTGAATCAGGCAATGGCCCGGCTTTTGTAGCTGATTTAGTATAACAAGTAAGCAAAACTTTAAACTGCACACTGCATATAGGCCCAGAGTTCTGAGATGGTGGAATGAACCAACTGGACACTTAAAGGGACTCTCCAAGTGGATCAGAGAGACTGACTGCTCCTGAGTGGACTTGCTTCCAATGGCTCTGCTCAGACACAGGATGACCCCACAGTCCCAAGGCTATTCTCCGCACGAAATTGTGTATGGGAGGCCTCCTCCCATAATAAAACAGGTGTCAACAAATTTGCCTCAGGTAAGGGGGGATAGGATTTCACAGCAGATGGAACTGGGTAAGGTAATAAATCGGGTAACTAAGTTTGTACAAGAAAGGGTGCCGTTCCCCCTTGGGGAACAGATTCATGAGTTTACACTTGGTGACCAAGTATGGGTCAAAGATTGGAAACATGATTTGCTAGCCCTTTGGTGAAAGGGCCCTTATGTTATTCTAACTACCCCTACTGCAGTTAAAGTTGCAGGTATTGTCCCTTGATCCATCACACCAGAGCGAAGAAGGCATACCACGCTGACCCGGAAGACGCTGAGTGGACCACCCAGAAGGACCCCACCGACCCACGGGGAACCAAGATCATTCTGAAGAGGAAGAAGAGAAGGAGATCCCAGACGAGCCCTCTACAGGATGGAGCTGGGTAAATGACTCCTGCTGCTCGGCCTCTTCAACGCAATCCTGAACCTGACCAGTGTTCCTGCACAGGACAACGTCTTCATCTTGTGGGCACATTCTTATGCGAACTTCCACAACTCCTCCAACTGTTGGGTATGTGGGGCCATGCCCCTGTCAGTAATGGATGGACTCCCCTGGTGGGTATCGCCACTCCGTTATGGGGACTTTATACCACTGTGTTCCTTCTTAGAGCAACAGAAAGGAACTTTTTTCTCTCTCAACAATCATAACCTTTCTTTGCTCTCCTGGTGTAAGAAGAAGCCATCAATGGGCCAGGGACATAGGGTTACATTTAACATGAACACCAGCCTTATGGAGATAACAAAGGCTTATACCTCATATATGAAAATTAAAGAGGAAAAGGGCTCCCTTAACAAAAGGGGGACAGGCCTCCCGGTACCTTGAGCAATACTACCAGGTCTGGGATGAATATTTCTGGATGACTCCTGAGAAAGGACAGTTGGTTACCCCTGCTACTATTTGCTGGGAACAAAAAGAACAGAAAGTTGGATTTGGAGACCACCCCCTAGACCCAAAAGAATTAAAATATATGGGTTATTTGCCCCCTGAACAATGTAAACAAATCTTGGAAGTTACCTATCACCCCAATCAGTCTGTTCAGGGGCCCGGTTCCGACTGGAAATATAATCCTGGAATCCGCTGGGTAGCCCCCAATGGGACCCAGTGGCTCTGTGGGCTTAACTTATGGCCATGGTTACCAGTTGGCTGGGTGGGGCGTTGCACATTAGGATTTGCTTTTCGCCCATGGCAGTATTAAGCCTGGCCTACACCAGCCTCCAGTAAACCTGCCTTATCTGCATGCAAGATGGACACGATCTGTGTTCCAATGGTATGACTATCTTGCTGCCTTGTTTGTACCCTCTGTAGGGACAACGGATATCATGGTTAAGGTAGAGGCCTTAACTAATTTCACTAAACAGGCCCTCTTAGACAGCACAAAAGCCATTCAAGCTTTGAATGAAGAACAAATTCAGATAAGGAAGGCAGTAATTCAAAATAGGGTGGCATTAGACATACTCACAGCAGCCCAAGGAGGGACTTGCGCCATAATTAAA
Organism: Cervus canadensis; assembly: GCF_019320065.1. Classification (NCBI taxonomy): domain Eukaryota; kingdom Metazoa; phylum Chordata; class Mammalia; order Artiodactyla; family Cervidae; genus Cervus; species Cervus canadensis. Next base: position 19,825,803 of record NC_057414.1, on the reverse strand, counting down.
GTCGAATGTTGCGTGTACATCCCTGACCTGTCTGGAAATGTATCTACTGCCTTGAAGGATAGGCAAAATCAAGTGAAAGCCATGTCTAATGAAAATATTCCCTTTTGGACTTCAGTTCTCTCCTGGGTAAAGGGAGACTGGTGGAAAACCATTGTGACTGTTGTTATAGTAATCTTGATCATACTGCTCTGTGGGCCCTGCTTCCTACAATGTCTTGTGAATTTTGTAACTCAGAGGTTGATAGCATTCTCTCATGTGGGTGACAGGAGGGCTAAGGTACAATATATCTCAATGAGTGATGCTCGTTGTGGAAACTAAGAGCATCAAGAGGGGGGAATGAAGAAGGAATTCATAGGGCCTGAACTCCATCTCAGGCCTGTCCATGCTGGCTGTGCTCCACTGCCTCTCCAGTGGACTCTGAACTCTCTGCTTAGTGCCTGTGAGGACGACAATGGAAGGATAAGACCCCCTCCAGACAGAGGAATCCTGAAGATCACATCCAGGCTACTCATTGCCTAAGAGGAAGCATACCGTAATCACACCTGTCTCCGGACAGGTCATAAACTTTTTTTCGTATCTGTCAAGATGTAATCACAGGCTTATCGATTATTAACTGGTTGGAATGTAACTGCGGGCTTATTGACTATTGACTGTTTAAGACACGTACACATGGGGCAGGTGGTGGGTTTAGACACGTACGCATGGGGTATAAAAGATTTTCACAAATGCTGGACGGGGTCCTTGGCTAAGAGGAGACTCTGCCTTGGGCCCGCCGGCGTAATAAACTGCACTCCACTCTCTGCATTGTCCTTCTGAGTGAGTCTGTTTCCCGGAAAGCGTGGCTATAACACCAGGAGAGCTGCTCTGCCGCGTGGCTCGCAGTCTTGGGTTTTATGGTGATGGGATTCATTTCCGGGTAGTCTTTGGCCAATCATTCTAATTCAGAGTCTTTCCTGGTGGCGCACGCATCGCTCAGCCAAGATGGATGCTAGCAAGAGGGATTCTGGGAAGTGGACAGACACGCGGTGTTTCCTTTTGACCTTTCCTGAACTCTTCCGGTTGGTGGTGGCTTATTAGTTTCGTATTCCTTATCAGGATCCCCTGTCATAAAACAACTCAGGCAAATGGTTACTATGGTGCCTGGCCAGGGTGGGCGGTTTCAATCAGTGTGCTTCCCCTAACAATTTCACTTAGCAAATGTCCTCAAGATTAATCCATAGTTTTGCATATGGCAGGGTTACTTATTTAGTCCCTGTCTTGGTTAACTAGAACATGTGTTGAAAGAAAGCAGTGATTTTTGACTGTGTTTACGTTGCCATGGTGTCTCTGCCACCGAGAACAGTGCCTGGCATAAAGTAAGAACTCAATGTAAGTTTTATTTGATCAGTGAGCAGTAACATATTTGACACTTTTTAAGAGGAAATTGAGAAAAAACTGAGAAATGAGTAGACTAGCAGATAGGAGCTTGTTCTTGGGAATCCAGATTTGTGGATCTGAAACCTGTCTTGCCATCAACTCTGTGTGACCTTGTGCAAATTTCTCCAACTCTCTGTCCCTCAGTTTCCTCACTTGTCTAATGGGGATCACGGGGTTCATAACAGTACCTTCCTTAGAGGGTTTTGGGCTTCCCTGGTGGCTCAGATGGTAACAAATCTGCCTGCAATGCAGAAGACCCAGGTTCCATCCCTGGGTCAGGAAGATCCCCTGGAGAAAGGAAAGGATATCCACTCCAGTATTCTTACCTGGAAAATCCCATGGACAGAAGAGCCTGGTGGGTTACAGTCCATGGGGTTGCAAAGAGTCAGACACTACTGAGTGTCTAACACACTAGAGGGTTTTATTTATATGTATAAACATAATTTAGAATTGTATCAGACACAGGAAAAGCATCTGTTATATAAATAAACCACAGACATGCTAAGTTATATTTCAAAAGCTTCAGGTTTTTTAAATTTTCAGTGGTTTCAGGTCATTGACTTGATTCTTCAATCAGTAAGAAATATACAGTTGGGTCAAACCATTGAATCAATCCATTCATCTTTTATCAAAGTTTCTATGTTTGATGAAATGTGCACAGCTGTAATTTATTCAGTCAGTTGTGGAGAGCATGTGATATATGGGGCGGTGGTGATTGGTGGTTTAGTTGCTAAGTCATGTCCGACTCTTGCAACCCTGTGGACTGGAGTCCACCAGGCTCCTCTGCACATAGGATTCTTCAGGCAAGAATACTGGAGTGAGTTGCCTGTCCAAATTCTGTCTTCACTTTGGTAAAGAAATCGGCCATTCTTTATTTATATTAGTTGATTGACCTAACAACTTTTGTTACATTGACATCCACACGTAATTTTGTTTGGGTAGACTTTTATTTTTATAAAACTGGAAGTAGGATTCTTTTCAGAATTACAGTGCACATTTTTATTCTCTGAAGAAGGTTTTGAAAGCTTGCTCTGTGCATGACACTTCTCTAAGGCATCTTGCACTAGAGGAATTTAAGTTTGGCAGTATCACAGACATGCTTGTCCAAAACTCGTCATCACTTTTCAGGACCGTGGAAATGTATGTTCAAAGACAGATCAAGCATTTGACAAGAACTGGGCATCTCCGACTGAGTCAAAAGTAATTTCTTCCCAATTCCCCGTTGGTTATATTGTTCTGTTGCTTTTAAAAAAGTGAGCCTAGGGATGACTCTGGGCAAAATTCTCAACTTTAACTCCTCAGCCTGTCATTCGAAGCCTTCCATATTTTTGTCCCCTGAGGAGGGTTCGGCAACCTACTCCAGTATTCTTGCCTGGAGAATCCCGTGGACAGAGGAGCCTGGAGGGCTAGAATCCTTGGGGTCTCCAAGAGTCAGACTCTACTTAGTGACAAAGTGCAGCACAAAGACCCTCTGTGGTTTCTGCCATGTTTTTTCCTTCTGATTTGCAGTTAAGAATTTTCATGTACAAACTTACAGTGAGCTATTGCAAATGTGCAGAATCTTTAGCCCTGCTTATCTTTGTTACTTTCGATGGAATTTGCCTCTCATAAAGAATGGGAACTATGAATGTTTGGATTTTAAATAGATTTTGGTTTTGAATCTGTCCAAATTGTTTCTTTTGCAAACAGTATGCAAATATGAATTCAGAGTTAGAGTATGTTTACAGAACATATGCAAATGAAACTTTTTGGTTTACTCAATGCAAATTTTTAAGATGTTATATGCAGTTTTCTCATTAAAATCATATTACTAATTATATCCTGAAAGATGTCTTTCTAATGTGTCACTACCGGGCTAAACACGTTCTTTAAATGTATTTGATGTGCCTTTTAACCAAGTAATAAAAGAAAACTGTAAGATTATTTTTAGCAAGATATCTTTGTTACTTAATTTCCATGAGAAATATAGTCAATCTCATTGAACTTGACATTTCATCACATATTATTTTGTATTTTGCTTAAATTCTTTTATGCATTGAGCTGGAATTCCCAAAATTGTTACTGGTGCCCAATACATGATATACTGACTATTTGAAAAGCCCTCCAGAGTACTTCTCTAGAATACTCTCAATGGATTTTAATGGCTGCAAAAAAGTAACAACTCTCTCTGAGAGTGCTCAATTCTTAATGTTAAAAGGTACAAGTATTCATATTTAGTATGTACTGGGAAGAGTTAATTTTATTTGCACAGATTACTTCATGTCAACTACAACTGCGTAAGAAATTATCCACATTTAACTGATGAGCAAATTAAACCTCAAAATCAACAATCATCTTGTCCAAGATCACATAGTCAGGAAGGGCAGGACTAGAAAACCCCCTCAGTTTACCTTCCTCCAAACTCTGTGCTCTTTCCACTGTAGTAAACTTCTTGAATATAAAGTTTTCATCTATAATTGAAGGTGCCAGTATAGCTAGGCTACTGACTTTGCCACATCTTAGGTAAGTCACTTAGCTATCTTGATTTTCTGTTTTCTAAAATATTCTTTTTCCCATGTTTGTGTTATTTAATCTACATTCCTACATGTAAAACAGGAGTGGGAGAGAACTAGGCAATTTTTAAGCTCTTTTTTGTCCTGTATCAACACATGGCCATTTCTGGGTCATGAGTTGTCTTTGTTAGGCCAGTAACATTTGTGAGGTTGCTAATGATAATGAAGTTTTCTCTTTCAAGGTCTCTATACTTGTTTCAGCAAAGAAAAGGAAATGAGGAGAGGCCCTTTGTGGTCATTTTGCCTTTTAATATCCAGATCCTATTTTACCTCCTGGAGTGATGCACTAATATTTTCTCCTTTTGTCCGCTCTTCCCATCTTAATTATTGATCTGTGAATTAGTTGCTCTTGGAACTGATGCACTCAGCAATTCCTGGGTGGTGGAGGGAGATGGTTGCTAGGCAACCTCACCTGTTTTAGATGGGTATGGGGCCTTATCTTTATGAACATTATTTGTGGAGAATCTGAGGGGAAAATTACTTCTCATATCTTAAGGCTTCATAAAATACAGAGATTTGGAACAAGCATATAAGGTTTTATTTATTTGTTTTTTTTTAGATATTTGAAATACAATTTTATTCTGATTCTAAACGAAAAGGAATGGGAATGACAGTAACAAACAAGATTCCACCTCTCAATATTGTCATGTGACTATAGCAGTCTTATATTTGAAACTCAAGGAGGAAACAACTGTGTTCCAAAACACCTAAATATGCAGGTCCAAAAAATGAAGGTTTTTTTTTTTTTTTTAAACTGCCACATTCACTCCAAAGCCCATCCATCTCCTTCAGCATCCAAAGATTAAGCACATGTTCTGCTTAGCTATATAATAAAGTGGCAAACATGCTGCGCCACTGACATCACAGGACAGTTGCCTATAAAACTAGACTTCTGACGCTGGGCCGCAGCTTCACTTTCTCACAGGTCATCATCTTCATCCGGGAGAGCAGTTGTCTAAGCAACCTCTAAATCGTGCTCGTACTGTGCTGCCAAGGCTGGGTCCATGACCACCTCTGGTGGGGCAAGAGCAGGCATGGCGACAAACTCCAAGTTAGGGTCTCCAATCAATTTTCTAGCAAGCCAGAGGAAGGGCTTTTCAAAGTTGTAGTTACTTTTGGCAGAAATGTCATAGTACTGAAGAGTCTTCTTTCGGTGGAAGACAATTGACTTTGCCTTAACCTTTCTGTCCTTAATATCCACTTTGTTGCCACACAGCACAATTGGGATGTTCTCACACACTCATACCAGATCTCTATGCCAGTTAGGCACATTCTTGTAAGTAACTCTTGATGTTACATCAAACATTATAATGGCACACTGAGCTTGTATATAATAGCCATCTCTCAGTCCACCAAATTTCTCCTGACCAGCTGTATCCCATACATTGAACTTAATAGGTCCTCTGTTGGTATAGAACACAAGAGGATGGACCTCAACACCCAAGGTAGCTACATACTTCTCAAATTCACCAGTCAGATGACACTTCACGAATGTAGTTCTTCCAGTACCATCATCACCAACCAAAACAAGTTTGAACTGAACTTGGGGTTCTCCTTGGGCAGCCATCGCGATGTTACTTCCAGAAGCGTCTCTGCGCCCATCTGACTGAGGGCTGGAAAGATGGCGGAAGCGCAATTCAAATGCCCGGAGACGCAGCCAACGCCGGTGCCCGCCGAGCCATATAAGGTTTTAAATAGGGTTACCAGAAGAAGAAACACTGGATAGAGTGTGTTTAATTTGCAGGCTTTAGGTGATTCCTTTAAAAAAAAATTCCTTTTATACTGTTTTCCTTTTCTATTGCTGCATAACAAATTACCACAAACACAGTGACTTAAAGAAAAGTACATTTATTATTTCACAGTTTTTGTGAGTTAGAAGTCTAGTCATGGCTTAGCTGGTCTCTGCTGAGTCTCATGGACTACAACCAAGGTGAGAGCTGGGCCTGTGGTTTCAGTTAAGGCCTAGGGTTTTCTTCAAAGTTCCTGTTATTGTTCATAGAACCCATTTCCTTGTCGCTATTGTATTCTCTGTGGCTTGCTTCTTCAAAGCCAACAACAGAAAAAAGAGTGTGTTCCTGCAGCGTCTAATCTCTGAGCTGAATGAGGTCCTCAGTCTTCTTTCAAAGTGTCTGATTAGGTCTGGACCACACAGGGCAACCTGTCTGATTAACTAGATTCACCCGGATGGAGATATTAAATGCATGTGATAAATCCCTTCACTTTTGCCAGATAACGTAATATACTCACAGGACAGATCTCTCTTCATATTCACTCATACTCACGGAGGAAAACTTAAAGGTGAGGGTCATTAGAGATTAACTTAAAATTCTGCCTACTACAGCTATATTTTAATGATCACATTAGTGTTTCACTAACATCTTAAAATTTAAGCTGAGAGAATAACACATATAGTTCTTTCATTTTTAATTTCTTTTGATCTTTCCATTTTTTTTTTATAAGTTCATAATTAACTAATTGGCGACTCACTCCAATGTTCCTTTCTGGAGAATTCCATGGGTAGAGGAGCTGGGCAGGCCACAGTCCACGGGGTCTCAGAGTCAGACACGACTGAGAGACTAACATTTGCAGTTTTTCACTTTCAGTTGTGATTTATTTAAATAATATAGTAGTTAGAGTTATTTTCTTGGAAGCAAACTATTTTTAGAAGATCTTCATTTTATTTATTTACTTATTTTATTTTTGGCTGTGCTAGGTCTTTGCTGCTTTGTGGAGGGGCCCTCTCCAGATACAGCACGTAGGGGCCACTCCTTGTGTTGTAGCCACGCGTTCTGGGAAACAAACTCACTCAGAAGGACAATGCAGATAGTGGAGTGCAGTTTATTACACCCACGGGCCCAAGGCAGAGTCTCCTCTTAGCCAAGGACCCCGACCAGCATTTGTGAAAATCTTTTATACCCTATGTGTACGTGTCTGAACCCACCACCCCAAATCCCTTGAGACTTAGAAAGGAAGGGTAAATACAATCACAATAACCCCATCATACATGTGTTATGTGTTCAAACAGTTAATAATCAATAAGCCCGTGGTTACATTCCAACCAGTTAATAACGGATAAGCCTGTGGTTATAGTCTGATAGATACTGTCCAGAGGCAGGGGTGATTAGAGTATGTTTTCTCTTTTGTGATGAGTAACCTGGATACGATCTTCAAGGTTCCCCTGTCCGGAGGGGGTCTTATCCTTCCATTGTTGTTCCCACAGGCACTAAGCAGAGAGTTCAGAGTCCACTGGAGAGGTGGTGAGCACGATCAGGCACGATCAGCACAGACAGGCCTCGGATGAAGTCCAGGCCCTATGAATTCCTTCTTCATTCCCCCCTCTTGATGCTCTTAACTCATATTATGAGCATCATTCATAAGGATATATTGCACCCTGGCTCTTCAACTGCCAATTTGGGAAAATGACATCAACCTTTGGGTTATAAAGTTCATAATTTTCACATTGTAAAATTCAGGGTCCAGAAAGCAGAACTATCAAGGCAACTATAACAGTGGTAAATATAGTTTTTCACCAATTGCCCTTCACCCAAGATAGGACTGAAGTCCAGAAAGGAATGTTTTCATTTGACATTGCTTTTACCTGGTTTTTCATGTCACCTAAAGCAGTCAATACATTGTCAGATAAGTCAGGAATGTATACACAACATTCAACCTTAATTATAGCATAGGTCCCTCTTTGAGCAGCTGTGAGTATGTCCAAAGCCATTCTATTATGAATCTCTGCTTTTCTCATTTGGATTTGCTCTTCATTTAAGGCCTGGATGGCCTTTGTTCTATCTAGGAGGGCCTGTTTTGTGAAATTAGTGAAGGCCTCTATTTTAATCATAATATCTGTTGTCCCTATAGAGGGTACGAATAAGGCAGCAATATACTCATACCACTGAAACACAGATCTTGTCCAACTAGCATGTAAATAAGGTAGATTTACTGGGGCTTGTTGTAGGTTAGGCTTTTGTTACACTGGCATTTATATCAAATGTAACCCCATGACCAGAGTCTATTGACTGTAGGTCTTACACCAAGAGAGCAAGGAGAGGTTATGATTGACAAGAGAGAGGAAAGTCTCTTTTTGTCATCCCAGAAAAGAGAAGAGTGGTTTAAAATCTCCTTGGCGGAGCGGTGACACCCACCAAGGAAGTCCATCCATCACAGACAGAGGCATAGTCCCACATACCCAGCAGTTGTAAGTGTTGTGGAAGTCCGTGTAGGAATGTGCCCATGAGATGAAAACATTGTCCTGAGTTGAGACGGAAGTTAAACTCAAAATCACATTGATGAGGCCAAGCAGCAGGAGTTGATTGTGTGGCTTCATCCTGAAGGGGCTCGTCCGGGATCTTTGTTTTTCTTCTTAAGGATGGTCTTAGTCTCTTGAGGGTCAGTGGGGTCCCTCTGTACAGTCCACTTAGCATTTTCTGGGTCTGTGTTGTGAGATCCCTTTACCCTCATATGATGGATCCAAGGGACAATACCTGCAACTTTAACTGCAGTAGGGGTAGTTAGAATAACTTAAGGGCCCTTTCACCAAGGGGCTAGCAAATCATGTTTCCAATCTTTGACCCATACTTGGTCACCAAGTGTAAACTCATGAATCTGTTCCCCATGGGGGAGCGGCACCCTTTCTTGTACAAACTTAGTTACCCAATTTATTACCTTACCCAGTTCCATCTGCTGTGAAATCCTATCCCCCCTTACCTGAGGCAAATTTGTTGACTCCTGTTTTATTATGGGAGGAGGCCTCCCATACACAATATCGTATGGAGAATAGCCTTGGGACTGTGGGGTCATCCTGAGTCTGAGCAGAGCCGTCGGAAGCAAGTCCACCCAGGAGCAGTCAGTCTCTCTGATCCACTTGGAGAGTCTCTTTAAGTGTCCGGTTGGCTCATTCCACCATCTCAGAACTCTGGGTCTATATGCAGTGTGCAGTTTCCATTTGATGTTTAAAGTTTTGCTTACTTGTTGTACTAAATCAGCTGCAAAAGCCAGGCCATTGCCTGATCCAATGCTGGTAGGAAATCCAAATCTGGGAACTATTTCCCTAAGCAGGCACCCAGGCTACTTCTGATGCTTTTTCAGTCCAAGTAGGAAAAGCTTTTACCCATCTCGAGAATGTACATACCATGACCAGCAGATAACGGTAGTGTCGGTGAGGTTTCATTTCAGTGAAGTCCACTCCCAGGTGTTCAAAGGGCAGCGTGCCTTTCAGCTGAATACCCGGAGGTTTTTGTCTGAATACCTGAGAGGCAGCATTAACCTGTGAGCAGGCAGCATGGCCTGGGTGGGTCGCTTGGTGTATTGGGTCAGAGTGTGTGCCAGCTCCTCTGGTACCAATAATTTGCCACTTGGCTATTCCCACCATCCCTTTTCAGTCTTGATGGCCCCTTCCGCTTTGGCTAACCTGAGAGCCATTGTCCTTGTTTTATCAGGCTAGTGCCATCAGTATATAGGACCCAATTAGGGTCTGGAACCTTGAGCCCTTCTTTAAAACAAACCCCAGATACCTTACCTCCTCTTTGTAGATCTGTGCCTTCTTCTTCGACACCCAGTAACCTGTTTCCATCAACAGCTGGAGCAGTGAATTTGTCCCTTTCCAGCATTTTTTCTTGGTCTCGGCAGCCAGCAGCAGGTCATCCCCGTATTGTAGGAGCCAACATCCATACCCTTCTGGGTGGAATGAGTCCAGGTCAGAAGCCAAGGTTTCCCCAAAGATGGCTGGGGAGTTCTTAAACCCTTGTGGGGGAGGCCAGATGAGCTGCTGTTTGGTGTCCCCGACTGGATCTTCCCATTCAAAGGCAAAGATGGGCTGTGACGTTGGGGCGAGGCATATGCAGAAGAAGGCATCCTTGAGATCTAGGCGAGTATAAACTTTAGTCCTTGGCGGGAGGAGGCTAAGTAAGGTATAGGGGTTTGGAACAGTGGGGTGTAAAGTCACAGTAGCCTGGTTGACTAGCCTGAGATCTTGTACAGGCCTATAGTCCTGTCCTCCTTCCCTGTTGACTGGCAGGATCGGCGTATTCCAAGCCAACTGGCGCTCTACCAGAATGTCCACTTGTTTCAATCTATTGACGTGGGGCAGTATGCCAGCCCGGGCCTCTATTGGTAGCGGGTATGGGCGCTTTCTAACTGGGATGGTGCCTGGTGTGAGTTCTATTATCACTGGGGCGTGATGTTTAGCCAGCCTGGGGTAGGGGGGGTGTCTTCTGACCAGACCTCAGGGAATGATTGAGTTAGTTCTCTCTCATGCTCTTTTGGCCCACCCAGTTCTGCCTTCAGAGGCTCATGCAACCTCCACTCATCTTGGGTTGGTATTGAGAGAGAGAGCAAATAAGTCAAAGTGTCCATCCGGAAGGTGGGCTTCTCCTCAGGGGAGAAAGTCACTTGTGCTCCTAGTTTGGAGAGCAAGTCTCTTCCCAACAGGGGTACTGGGCACTCAGGAATGTAGAGGAATTCATGAATCACTTGGTGCCCCCCATCTGACATTTTCTGGGCTGGCAAAACGATTTAGTCATCTCTTCTCCCGGTACCCCAGTTACAGCGGTAGTCTTTTTGGACAGTGGTGCCACAGGTTTTGTTACTACCGACAGTTCTGCTCCTGTATCCACCATGAAGTCAATGTTTTGGTCCCCCACTTTTACGGTTACCATGGGCTCTCAGGGACCTGATATCTCTGAGCCCTGGCAGCCCTAGTTACAAGTCAGCAAGCCCCACAACTGCAGGAGCTTCCTCTTCCTTCCTTGCCTTAGGGCATTCATTCTTCCAGTGGCCAAAACCTCAGCATCAGGCACACTGGTTTGGCTGTAACGGGGCCTGGGGCCTACGTTGGGACTGGTTGAAGGACCGTCTTGTCCCTGGGGCAGATGAGGTTTTCCGGAGGGCCCGAGGTAGACTTTCCCAGAGCAGCAGCTAGCTCTGTAAACCTCTTGACTGTTCTCTTTAGTCCCCTCAGGCTCTCTGGCAGAGCGCAGTCTCTGCTTAATTCCAGCATCTCCCTCCCCTTTTTGTCAGTACTCTCTGGGAGAGGTGGGTATAGCTTGGGCGGTTCGGCTGGAGCCGGATCCTGGAAGTGTTGGCCAGAGGCTTCTGTCACCGGGATTGGAGTCTGCCCAAACAGCAGCTCTACGAACTCCGGGAAAGCTGGCGGAGGAGCAGCAGCTGTTGCAGAAACTTCACCTGGCCCTGGATCGGGCAGTAAGGCGGCCTCCGGTCCTGGTGAAGCACTGGGAGGCAGGCGTGTCATTATCCAGCATGGGGGAGGGGTCAGGTCATCCCCGTCCAAATCCTGTAGAATTTCCTTTTTTATCATCAGTCAATTTTTGTGCCATTAACATTTTTTTCCCTTTCCCTTCTGGATACAGAACCTTGTCCAAGTAGGAGGGTCTCGAGCTAACCCTAGCCATGAGTCAATAGATGGATATTGATCCAGGTGTCCTGGCTCTCCTGTGACTACTGTATAGACTGCTTCCACTATTTTTGAGTTCACGGTGTTCTCTGGTGGCCATCCTACTCCCATAGGAGGCCATTCGACCTCACAGAGTATATGGAGGCGGTTAGGCTTCATCTTCACCCCATAGTCTCCTCCTAATCCCGTCTTTAAATTTTTAATCATGCGCTCCAATACAGTTGCCTTAGATTCACTTCCCCCCATCTTGCTTACCTTCTCTGACTTTCTTCTACTTTTCCTTTTCGTTCTGTCTATGAAGTTCTCAGTATCCTATGTACTTCTGATATTTCCACTCAATGACACTTAAATTGCCATTCTGCCTCCTTCCTAATTAGGGTGAGAAGAGCCTTACCTGACAGATCCCAGAGGGAAAAGGGGGATCGGCGTGTCTTCACCTGCCGGTCAGCACCGCTGAACCAGAACATCACATGGTCCAAGACAGTTTCTCCCTTATAGTCCGTTCTGCCTTGGTGGGCTTGATCAGGTGCGGATGAAAACACAGATGGGTTAAATATCCCATGTCCCAGGCCATCCTCAGAAAAGCCAATTCATACTCACTTCTGTTTCCCCCTCCTTCTAACCTAACAATTTCGAGGGGGTCAAGAATTTCACAGCAGACGGGACACCTCCTGGGGGAGGGCAGAATACGAGCATACGAGGACCAGTTTCCTATCCTAAAAATCCCCTGGCGATCGCTGGTAATAATTTTCCCTGAGATGGCATGGACACACCTCCTAAATGTCCTTCACAAATTTCCTTCCTAAACCCTAGCACGCTTGTCGACCTGTGTTCCAAGCAATCGCTGCTGCCTGCCTATTCCAGGCTCCTGTGGGTCCGTGCCCCTTCTAGTCCTTCCCAGGGGGGTTATCAGGCCCCCTCTTCCACCCTACTGGGTGGGTTCCTCCTCACTTGAACGCTCAGTTCCCTTGCTGCCATTCACTACCTGCCAAAGCAAAGAAACCGGGCGTTGAAAGGCTGAATTCTTCCAGAGGGGCAAGGCGCCTCCCCCTCTAGGAGATTCAAGCTACAAAGCCTTGGGGTGGCCTCAAATGAGACATGTCTCCTCAAAGTGAGGAGTTTCCCGGCCAATGCACCAAATGTTGTAGCCACGCGTTCCGGGAAACAAACTCACTCAGAAGGACAATGCAGATAGTGGAGTGCAAGGACCAAGGCTGAGTCTCCTCTTAGCCAAGGACCCCGACCAGCATTTGTGAAAATCTTTTACACCCTATGTGTACGTGTCTGAACCCACCACCCCAAATTCCTTGAGACTTACAAAGGAAGGGTAAATACAATCACAATAACCCCATCATTCATGTGTTATGTGTTCAAACAGTTAATAATCAATAAGCCCGTGGTTACATTCCAACCAGTTAATAACCCATAAGCCTGTGGTTACATTCCGATAGATAGTGTCCGGAGGCAGGGGTGATTACAGTGTGTTTTCTCTTAGGCGATGAGTAACCTGGATACAATCTTCAAGGTTCCCCTGTCCAGAGTGGGTCTTATCCTTCCATTGTCGTTCCCACAGGCACTAAGCAGAAAATTCAGAGTCCATTGGAGAGGCAGCCGAGCATGATCAGCACGGACAGGCCTAAGATGGAGTCCAGGCCCTGTGAATTCCTTCTTCACTTGCCGTGGTGTGTGGGCCCTTCACTGCGGTGACCACTCTGGATGCAGATCAGAGGCTCCAGGCATGCGGGGCTCAGCAGCTGTGGCTTGCGGACTCTAGAGCACAGGCTCAGGTGTTGTGGCCAATCCTCCTGGACCAGAGATGGAGCCCACACCCTCTGCACTGGTAGACAGACTCTCATCCACTGCAGCACCAGGGAGATCCAAGATCTTTATCTGAAGAGCTGATCACAAAATAAATATTGAACAATACTACAGGGAGGGTTTAGTATTAGATCATCCACTTTTATGGCTATCAGGACTGACTTAGGTAGAAGGAAGAGATGAAGGCTGAAAATTTGCCACTAGATTTGGTTGGTGGCAGTAGCAAATTTTTATTCTCGATTAGCCATCAAATATCTATCTCAAGCTAGTAGATCAAATCAGTATTTTCTCTGGAGGATATGAAAGTAAAGTTTTCTGCCATTGTGCATTTCCTACTTCTCTGATATCATCTTACCGCATGAGGGAAAAGCTGGCTTAGCAATATGAAACATTTTAATAAATGTAGTCAGCACTCAAGGGCCGTGAGGATTTTGTTAAAGCAATTCTGTTTATTAATTTGTTTCCTAGAACCCCAGGAGTTGATGAATATGCAAACATGAGAGTAGAAAAAAAATTTCAAAAGGGGAAGGGATGTATGTATACCGTGGCTGATTCATGTTGAGGTTTGACAGAAAACAACAAAATTCTGTAGGGCAATTATCCTTCAATTAAAAAATAAATAATTTTTTTAAAAAAAGAAATGATACAAAACAGTATACTTCAAGGGCTTTCTCCAGCAACATTTGGGAGAGATTATTAGGCCAACATGAGTGCACCTATTGTATTAACTTCTCTTTCATTTCCTTCTCAGGTAAATTTACAAATTAGTTGTGTGACTATTTATAAATCTTTCCCCAAATCCGGACCCTTTGCTTATGGACAAGTGGTTAGAAGAAAACTGACAAACCCATGTCACCTCAGAATGTGCCTGAATATATGTTGCCCATGGCAGAAGAGATCTTTTCAGGAATCATGTCTGCATAACCAAGGCAGATGAGAAGAAAGTGACAATAGTTGCCCATCAACCTTCCTATTCAGCTGTGCCACCAAGATTCCTTGAAGTTGACCATAAATACAAAGCATATATATGATTTTTATGTGGATTGCATTAATTGTTCTTCACAATCCTGGCAAGACTCTTAAATCACTACTTGGTAGTGATTTCACCTTGGTACTCATTACTCCCCACCAGTGCAGGAGGTGCAGGGGACATGGATTTGAATCCTGGGTCAGGAAGATCCCCTGGAGAATATTCAGGCAACCCACTCCAGTATTCTTGCTTGGAGAATCCTGTGGAAAGGGGAACCTGGCAGGCCACAGTCCATGGGGTCGCAGAGTCGGACACAACTGAGCAACTGAGCATCCATGCTCACTACACAGTGTTGCTAAATGAAAAGCAATTTGATTTCAAGTGGGAGTCTGGGATTTTAGGCCTCCTCCTCTTTGTGGCAGTCTACCTGGCATTTGTATTGATCCTCTCCTGTCTCTAGCCATGGCATAGAAATCCCATGGCACATCTCTAATTAGCAACCCCATAAGCCTCTTTTCTTTATAGCTTGTTTTCTTTGTACTCTTGATCCCTTAGAATGATGATGGTTTATCCCTTTGAGATGTTCTTAAGGCCCAAGATTTTTGACTCTTTAGCATTACTGGTGGCTACACATGTCTTCCATTTGTGAAATCTCCAAAGTAATTTCCTACTCTTCTACCAGCCTGTATCTTAAACTGAACCATCCTAAACATGCTTAGCTTGATGAAAATTCACCTAACCTTTAAAAGTGATGTAATCAGTTGGAAAATGGATAAAAAGTAATACATAGAAAGAAAGAATATTTTTTAAAAAAATAGATTGAATAATCAAATAAGCTTCTGTTAAATTATCAAAATTTCTTACCCAGAGATAATATGACTAACAGATTAAATTTTACTTTTCTTTTGAGCTTTAAATCCAAGTAGTACTACAATGGTTGCTTTGGAAAGTTGATACTTTTCATAAAAATGACACACTATCAGCATTCTCAATTTAGACCTCAGTTTTGCAGGATTTATACTCTAATGCAGAGTGGGAAATGCCACAGACAGAGGAGCCTGGTGGGCTACAGTCCAAGGGATCACAAAGAATCAGACACGATTGAGTGACTACGCACACAGTGTAGAGCAAGCAAGAACTAAATATCGGTCAGAGTCCAACCACCTATTAATTATTTTAATGTATTATTTTCATTCTTTTTGTTTGCTCACTCATTTCTTGCTACTTACTGTTTTCTGTGTAAATTCTTGATCTCTTCAAATTTATTTCCAGCTTCGCTTGGGGTTGTTTTATATTTAGATTTTGGACTGAGAAGAAACAATAGTATACAAACTATATGGAATAAGAGTTGTGAAAATCGTGGACTCAGGATTCATGAATCATGCATTTTTTCTCATATTTGATTTGATTTTTAAAACTGAGGTTGAATTTTCCTTGAAAGGAGTATTTCATTGGCAGCACTTTTGAATCACGGTGAGAAGGATACCAGCTTAAATTGTTGTCAGCCCAGGGAGAATGCCAGGAGGAGAGAAGGTGTGAACGTTTTCATATAAGTGCCACTATTTATTTTCAAGGATTCTAAAAATAGAAAGCACGAATAATAACATATAAATACAATTTTTAAAATGTGTGATCTGTTCATTTTATTTTACAATTCAAAACAAAATAGCAGAAGGTGACATTTGGGCATACAGAGTCTGACACTACAGTCTACACTGTGTGAAATCTGGCTTGCTTTGTATATTTTGCATGATATCTCTTATCAATGCAATGGAAATTATTTCACCTAGAATAAATTATGAGAGAATGCCAGCATGATATAGCTGGGTTCTCTGCTCAAAATATTAATATCATGAGGCTGAAATTAAAGTGTCATCCACCTTGTGGTTCATTCTCATCAGAAATTAGTTCCTTGCAGTTGCAGAATTGAGGATCCTGCTTCATCATTGATTGTGTTTGGGGTGGGGGTACTCAGTTCCTAGAGGCTTTCCTTGTTCCTTGTCCTGTGGCCCTCTCTAATGTCAAGCTAGTAATGGCAAGACAAATCCTTGCTGTGTATTTTGGTGTTTCATATGCACTAACTTTTTAGAACCTCGGGAATTTCCTATTAGGTAGGTGATTATTTTCCCTGGTGGCTCAGTGGTGAAGAATCCACCTGCCAATGCAGATTCGATCCTGGGTCAGAAAGATCCCCTGGAGAAGGAAATGGAAACCTACTCCAGTATTCTTGCCTGGAAAATCTGATGGACAGAAGAGCTTGGCAGGCTACAGTCCATGGGGTTGCAAAAGAGTTGGACACAGATTAGCAACTAAATAATGAAAGATGATTCTTTTAGGTGAAGAAATAGGAGCTTAGAATAATTAGAAAATGTCATCAAATTCACATAGATCGTATGCAAAGCAATATTCTGGATACTCAAGATTTGCTTTTAAGACCATGGACAAGTTCAAGTTTGTTAAATTTACCTGAGCAGCCTGATGAGTGGCATAAACTGACAATGTTCACTAACATGGAACTATGAGTATGGACTGGAGTATTGTACAAAAGGAAATGTGCTAATCTTCAACTGACCTCCATGAAGAAAGACATCTGAATTTAGCTTGGGCAATATATTTTTTAACTTAAGTGTATCATCTTTATGTCAGACAAGATAAGAAAAACAGTATTTAAATTAAAGCTTTTATATTTTTGTAGTTTTTACTTTGAAAATGAACATTTTGACCATAATTACAAATAAAAGTATTATGTTATGATTCTTATCTTGTTTTGCTGATCAATAGTTCTATATTTTTGTGTGTCACACACCATTTCTTTCCTTTTTTTATTGCCTTTTGTTATTCTGATGTCTGTTAGCCATAATATACTATTTCAGCAGTAAAACTTAAGAACTGAGAAGTTGCAAGCCCATCATGCCAATATTCTTTTAAATGCTCTTTTATTGATAATAAAAAAGTTTCATGTGCTGTGCTAAGCAACAACATGAAAGTGTAAAAACACTGAAGGAAAACAAAAGCAAAATACAGAAAAAATACAGAACAAAAGAGGAATACAGTGCATACCCCAAAGTTTATGATTTAACTTTGTGTGGATATTTTCACATTTTTAGCTTCTGAATATCCATAACATAGTTTTCTGAGAAAGGCTGGAATAAAACAGAATGCAGCTTTTGATTTACATTGACAAGGAAGCCATTGTATTTAACAAAGTTACTTCAGCATTAAAGAAGAAACAATCAACACTACAATGAAGTATCATCTCACACCAGTGAGAATGGCCATCATCAAAAAAATCTACAAACAATAAATGCTGGAGAGAATGTGGAGAAAAGGGAATCCTCCTTCATTATTTGTGGGAGTGTAAACTGACACAGCCATTATCGAAAACGCTATGGAGATTCCTTAAAAAACTAGGGATCAATCTACTATGTAACCTAGCAACCCCACTACCCTGAGAAAACAGCAATTCTAAAAGACACAGGTTGGTTTTGTTGTTCAGTCACCCAGTTGTATACAACTCTTTGAGACCCCATGGACTGCAGCATGCCAGGCCCCTCTGCCCCTCACCATCTCCCTGAGCTTGCCCAAGTTTATGTTCATTGCATCAGTGATGCCATCCAGTTCAGCAATCTCATCCTCTGATGCCCTCTTCTCCTTCTGCCCTTGATCTTTCCCAGAATCAGGGATTTTTCCAATGAGTCTTCTGGGTGCAACAGATGACCAAAATACTGGAGCTTCAGCTTCAGCATTAGTCCTTCCAGTTGATCTCCCTTAAGATTGACTGGTTTGATCTCCTTGCTGTCCAGGGGACTTTCAGGAGTCTTCTCCAGCACCACAGTTCAAAGGCATCAATTCTTTGGTGTTCTGCCTTCATTACAGTACAGTTCTCACAACCATACATACCACTGCAAAGACCACAGACTTGACTATATGGACCCTTTGTCGGCAGAATAAAGTCTCTGCTTCTCAACACACTGCCTAGGTTTGTCATCGTTTACCTGACAAGAAGCAATCCTCTTCTGATTTCATGGCTGCAGTCACCGTCTGAGTGATTTTGGAGCCCAAGAAGAGGAAATCTGTCACTACCTACACTTTTTTCCCATCTGTTTTCCACACAATAATGGGGCTGGATGCGATTATCTTAGTGGTTTTTTTTTGTTTTTAATATTTAGCCTTAAGCCCTTAAGCACTCTTTCACTCTCCTTCTTCACCCTCATCAAGAGGTTCTTTAGTTCCTCTTCGCTTTCTCCCATTAGAGTGGTATCATCTGCATAGCTGAGGTTGTTGATGTTTCTCCCACCTATATTGATTCCAGCTAGCAACTCTTCCTACCCGGCATTTCTCATGATGTGATCAGTATATAGGCTAAACAAACAGGGTGGCAGTAGACATCCCTGTCATACCTCTTCATGTATCACTGCCTTGTAATGGTGAATGGGCTTGTGCAACTCAATGCAGCAATGAGCCATGCCATACAGGGCCACCCAAGACAGATGGGTCATAGCAGAGAGTTCTGACAAAATGTGATCCACTGGAGAAGGGAATGGCAAACCACCCCAGTATACTTGCTGTGAGAACCTCATGAACTGTATAAAATGCCAAAAAGATATGACACCAAAAGATGAGTCCCCCAGGTCTGAAGGGTCCAATATGCTACTGGGGAAGAGCAGGGGAGAATTACCAATAGCCCCAGAATGAATGAAGAGGCTGGGTCATAGTGGATACAACACTCAGTTGTTGATGTGTCTAGTGATGAAAGTAAAATCCAATGCTGCAAAGAACAGTATTGTATAGGAACCTGGAATGTGAGGTCCATGAATCAGGGAGAATTGGATGTGGTCAAGCAGGAGATGGTAAGAATAAACACCAACATCCTAGGAATCAGTGAATTAAAATGGACAGGAATGACTGATTTTAATTCAGATGACCACTATATCTACTACTGTGGGCAAGAATCCCATAGAAGAAATGGAGTAGCCCTCATAATCAACAAAAAAGTCTGAAATACAGTACTTGGGTACAATCTTAAAAATGACAGAATAATCTCAGTTCATTTCCAAGGCAAGTCATTGAACATTACAGTAATCCAAGTCTATGCCCCTAACACCAATGCCAAAGAAGCTGAAGTTGATCAGTTCTATGAAGACCTAGGGAGAAGGCAATGGCAACCCAATCCAGTAATCTTGCCTGGAAAATCCCATGGACAGAGGAGCCTGGTAGGCTGCAGTCCATGGGGTCGTGAAGAGTCAGACATGACTGAGTGACTTCACTTTCACTTTTCACTTTCTTGCATTGGAGAAGGAAATGGCAACCCACTCCAGTGTTCTTGCCTGGAGAATCAAAGGGATGGCGGAGCCTGGGGGGTTGCCGTTCATGGGATTGCACAGAGTTGGACATGACTGAAGCGACTTAGCAGCAGCAGTAACATGAAGACCTAGAAGACCTCCTAGAACTAAACCAAGAAAAAGATTTTCTAGTCACTATTGGGGGATGCATTCACTATTGGAATGCAAAAGTAGGAAGTCAAGATATACCTGGAATAACAGGCTAATTTGGCCTTGGAGAACAAGATGAAGCAGGATAAAGGCTAACTGAAATCTGCCAAGAGACTGTACTAGTCATAACAAAGACACATGTACCCCAATGTTTATCACAGCACTATTCACAATAGCCAGGATGTGTAAGCAATCTAAATGTCCATTGACAGATGAATGGATAAAGAAGAGGTGGTACACATATACAATGAAATATTACTCAGTCATAAAAAGGACAAATTTGAGTCAGTTATAGTGAGGTGGTGGAGAAGGAAATGGCAACCCATTCCAGTATTCTTGCCTGGAGAATTCTGTGGATGGAGGAGCCTGGTGGACTGCTGTCCATGGGGTCGCACAGAGTTGGACATGACTGAAGTGACTTAGCATGCATGCATTGGAGAAGGAAATGGCAACCCACTCCAGTGTTCTTGCCTGGAGAATCCCAAGGACAGAGGAGCCTGGAGGGCTAGAGTCTATGGGGTCACACAGAGTCAGAAACGACTGCAGCAACTTAGCAGCAGCAGCCTAGTGAGGTGGATGAACCTAGATCCTCTTATACTGGATGATGTACGTCAGAAAATAATTATTGTATGTTAATGCGTATATAGTGAATCTAGAGAAATGGTACTGATGAGCCAAGTAGAGAACAGACTTGTGGACACAGCAGGGAAAGTTGAGGTTGGGACAAACTGAGAAAGTAGCATTGACATATATAAACTATCATGTGTAAAATAGATAGTTAGTAGGAAGTTGCTATATAACACAGGGAGTCCAGCCTGGTGCTCTGTGATGATCCAGAGGAATGGGATGGGGATGGGGTGTGAGGTTCAAGAGGGAGGGGGATATATATGTATGTGTGTGTATACACACACACACACACACACACACACATATATATATATAAAAGCTTATAACTGGGTTTTTATTGTACAACAGAAACCACCACATTGTAAAGCAATTTTCCACCAATTAAAAATATTTTAAAATGATAAAAATAGAAACAAAATGTAAGAGAAAGGTTTTCTACAATCTCTTAAGAAGCATATGTAAAAATTAAGACTGAAACACTTTATTTTTGTTAACATTTGACTTCAAAACTGTTAAGTCAATTATTTTGTCCTAAACACAATAAAAATGGTAAATTATTTAGAAAGTCTAATAAAAAAACATATTGTGTACTATGAAACCGAAAATAATTCGTAAATTGAAGATAAAATAGAAAACATTACAAGAAAATATAAAAGTGTCCATCAAACTGTTTCTCAAGACTGGGGATTTTTGTCCTTTTTATTCAGTTGATTATGCCAATTGCCCCAAATATTGCCTGACGCTAATAGGAATTCAATAGATATTTGTTGAATGATCAGATAAATGATAAGAAGCAGTTCCCACAGCCTGCCTGATGTCAGCCTGGAGAGGAGTACAAATGGAAAGCAGAAACAAGAACCAAAGATGAACCCAGGTAATGGAAGGTTAAATATGAGTAGAAAAAAACTAGAGATCTGAGACTTCCCTAGTGGTTCAGGGGATAAGACTCCACCTTCCAAGGCAGAGGGGACAGGCGTTCCATCCCTGGTCAGAGAACTAACGTCTCACATACTGTGGGGGTGTGGCAAAAAGTAAAAATAAATAAATAGTTGTACCATTTAAAAACAAAACACAATGACTCCGCTCACCCTGAGTTCATTATCAGATGATTTCAGTTGTTGTTGTTGTTGAGTCACTCAGTCATGTCTGACTGTTTGTGACCCCCGCAGTTACTGAAGCTGAATTTTTCCCTTCCATGCATGCATGTTAAGTTGCTTAAGTTATTTCCGACTATTTGCGACCCTATGGGCTGTAGCCCACTAGGCTTCTCTGTCCCTGAAGTTCTCAAGGCAAGAATGCTAGAGTGGGTTGCCATTTCCTCCTCTAGGGGATCTTCCCAACCCAAGGATCCAACCTGCATCCCCTGAGTCTCCTGCATCTGCCCGCGGATTCTTTACCACTAGCTCCACCTGGGAAGCCCATAGTCTTCAGAATTTTTCAGACTGCTAGATCCAAGTTTGACTGTGCCTACTTCAGGATGAACTTCAACCCATGGTGGAGTTCCACCTAATAAGCTGGAGGAAGAAAGGAGTAGACACTGTGGGGATGTTTGCTTTTTTAGGATTTAATGATGCACTTACTTTTCCACTTATGAGGTCAGATCTCCCTGTGCCATTGCTCAGAGAAGTAAACCCATTTGATGCATTCAACGGAAATATCAAGTTTGTGGCATCCCACAGGCAGTAAACACATTTAGAAAGGTTTACTTAGGCTCATGTGTTTGCTAGTGGCTTTTCTGGAAGTGAAGCAAATGCAGGACTAGCAACTTGCCATTATGACCTTACTGAGATTTCTGCTTAGAAATATTACAAAGTCTGCACATCACAGTTTCCTCAAGTGGGCAGAAAAGCTGTTCTTGAGGGACATAGAACTGCGGTCAAGTCATAAAGAAAAGTGGCCCCCCACTCCCAAAGAGTTTACATCTCCAACTCCAGGCACTGTGATACCCTGGGGTTGACATTTGAGAACCTTTAAACTCACTCCTTTCATTCTGTCCATCCTCTGCATTCCTGCAGGACAACGTGGTATTACCTGACAATACTTAGAGCTGTTGAGAACAGAGAAATATGCTAAATTGTGGTAAAATGTGGAAAACACTAAAGATGATCAACGAATTTCTCAAGATGTATCCTTAGTCACCGGCTGCAGCACTAATGATACAATAAGTAGTAGAATTCAGGTCTATGGAACAGCGACACAGTAATAAATTGTCTCCACCAGAGCACAAGCTCATTGTAGGGGGAACATTCTTTTCTGTTCTCTGTTTTATCGTCCTCTCTTAGAGTAGTATCAATACAAAGCATGCACACCTCAAAAAGCATAGAACTGCATTGATATGACCCCTTCTAATTTACAAGGGGAAAGAAAATGAGGCCTCATGTTTGCTCCTCTTGTCTGTAGGTTCCTTGCTCTGTGAGGACCACACTCGTCACTGAACTCAGGGCAAGCTTCCATGGAAAATGGGGCAGCGTCTTGCCAACTTTAAACCCAGGCCAGCCAGTTGTGGTCTGTCACTGACTGCACCTCTATGCACTTTCCTTTCTGAAGCCATGAAAACATATCTGTAATTCCTTTTATTGATTACTTATGATGTGGAACTTTTGCTTGATGAGTGCAGAATTCACCACTGCATTCCCCTTCTTTATCCTAATGTTTAACACGTGAGGGTGCTCAATAAATACTGGTTGAAAGACCAATACAATGAATCATGTGTATATCCTAGGTTTATTTCTTCATGGCAGTCACACATTCAGCCAGCAGTAGCTGAAAATGCAGTTTACAAGTGCAGTGTGTGCCAGGTGCTAACGGCAGTGGATTAAAGACACGATCAGAACTTTCTGGGAACAATTTGAGCGGGAAAGCAGATGTAGTTGACAATTAGGTAAGTGAAAATATGAGGCTGGGTATAAGAATGTTTCGGAATGAGTGATACAGGGGAAAATATGTATAGGAATTCAAAGAACTAAAACATGTGGGTTACAGAGAATTGCGGTGGTTTAATCATTAAGTTGTCTCCGACTCTTTGTGACCCCGTGGACTGTAGTCCTCCAGGCTCCTCTGTCCATGCGATTTCCCAGGCAAGAATACTGGACTGGGTTGCCATTTCCTTCTCCAGGGGTTCTTTCTGACCCAGGAGTTGAACCCACATCTCCTGCATCTTCTGCTAGGCAGATTCTATACTAATGAGCCTCCAGGGAAGCCCTTACAAAGGATAAGAGCACGTGATTTTGAAGGAGACAGTTTGAACTTCAGAAGGGGTGTGAATTTGCTTCTGAAGAGAGAAGAGCATTTCATTATTAACCGGGTAGGTTAGCATCGTGCTGTCTCAAAATCACTGTGTCCCAGGAAATCTTTCTTTCAGGGTCTCATCTGAGGGCCATTTTTCATGTGTGATTTCCTTTGCCTGGAAAACATTTTCCTCTTCTTCCTTTTCTTCTTTTCCCATGGGTATCTATCAGTTCTCATTTGAAATACATTTATTGTGGACAACTTTCTGTCATGTTCCACTCTTTACCCAGTTAAGGAAAGTGGTTACCACTTTCCTGAATTAAGTCAGCTTCTCCTAACAATTCACTTTGAGGGCATTTCATAAATTCTCCTTGGTAATATTAATATTTAATATGATATAAATTAAATAAAAATTTAATTTACAGCAAGCTCATGCTAAGAAGGATTGCATCTCTTGAATTTCTAACTACTATTTCAATATTTGAATAAAGAATACTCATTAAATCCTTACTAAGTTCTTGAATGAGATAAAAGGGAGCATAGAGTATAGGTCTGAAGATGCCAAGTTTGATCTAAAACCCATAAATTCTGGGATAACATTTCAAATCTCTAATTTTCACCATGGTAAGTCTTGGGCTTCCTGGGCCCCAAAGACAATTATGATAATGAGAACTGAGCATTTAAAAGTCAACTAATAATTCCTACTAACAACTTATGAATAAAAGTAAGGGTAAGGCAATAAAAAATTTAGTGACCAGATTAAATAAGGAAGTTGAAAGGAGAGCCTGAATCACTGGAGCTTTCTAAACTGCACACTCAGTTCCCATGCACAGATTTTAATATCTTTTCTTATGTGAATTATTCTTATAAATAATTGAAATTTTATTTTTCTGTCACTCTGGCTTTCCAAAGCTCCATTGCTGTTAGGTTTGGCTTTTCATTTCTCACAGTCAGGTGTTTGATTATTTGTTCCAAATGAGTTGATCAAAAAAAAAAAAAAAACCTCTCAGTGCTGATTTCCATAGTAAGTGAAATGTGTATTTAAGAAGGATGCTTGTCTCCTGGTATCTACCATACCTAAAATGTTATCCCCAGTGGTTAATTTTTTTCTTTTTATCTGAGAATGAACTCAAATGTTTCTTCCTTAGGAAACATTCCCTCTTGCTCATGACTAAAGGAATGCAATGTATTATTGATCCTATTTTTTTAAATCTACTCTTTAATTTTGATGTGACATTTGAAATATCCATTTTCATTTTTGCAACAGTTGAGCTGAGCATTAAGCTTTCAGACTGATGTTAACAAAATTGGCTTAACAAAGTCAAATGCCTTGTTCTCTTTTAATGGTTCTTTAGAAAATCATACTTCACAGTTAGTCATGTCACTTTTCCATTGACTATCCACAAAAAGTCAAGTGCTTCTTAAAGTCCCAACTTAAATGATATTGCTTTGATAGTAAATGTAGTTTAACAACCATTTGAAGCCTATTTAAAGACAGAAATGGTACTACATTTTTTATGTTCTTTTAGTATAACTTATTAAAGGCTAAAAATACTAGTTTCTTTGTAATTGAGTTTTTACAACTTCATACTCAATGAAGAGTTTCATAAAATACATTTTAGCTACATCAATGAAATAGCTACATGTTTTAAAATGTGAATACTTAAGAGAAGTATCTGTTTTAACCTCTGAATTGGATCTATATAGACCATCACAGAGTTGTTCCTGAAATATGTCTGAGTAGATTAATGTTGAGAATGTTAAAATATTCAGTCAATGTGTATCAAAATATTTATTCCACCTTTAACAGAAGTTTAAAATGATACAGAAGTTAATAAAGTAGAAAATATTAAAGAAGAGATACAAAATGGAGCACAGCAGTAGCAGAATTTCTGTGACTTGAGCCTAAAATAAGTTTCTAAATTTTCTAACCATTTTTAATTGTAAAGGAGAAACAATATTAGTCCCTCAGAGGGTCATCATACTTACTATTGAACTATTCTCTAAACAAAAGCTACTTGTAATATCATCTTGCTCATTCCTTCTTCCCAAATATAGCAAAACACACTCATAATTAAAAACCATAATTCTCCAAGCCAGGCTTCAGCAATATGTGAACTGTGAAATTCCAGATGATCAAGCTGGTTTTAGAAAAGGCAGAGGAACCAGAGATCAAATTGCCAACATCTGCTGGATCATCGAAAAAGCAAGAGAGTTCCAGAAAAACATCTATTTCTGCTTTATTGACTATGCCAAAGCCTTTGACTGTGTGGATCACAATAAACTGTGGAAAATTCTGAAAGCGATGGGAAGACCAGACCACCTGACCTGCCTCTTGAGAAACCTGTATGTAGGTCAGGAAGCAACAATTAGAACTGGACATGGGACAACAGACTGGTTCCGGGTAGGAAAAGGAGTACGTCAAGGCTGTATATTGTCACCCTGCTTATTTAACTTACATGCAGGGTACATCAAGAGAAACGCTGGGCTGGAGGAAGCACAAGCTAGAATCAAGATTGCTGGGAGAAATATCAATAACCTCAGATATTCAGATGACACCACCCTTGTGGCAGAAAGTGAAGGAGAACTAAAGAGCTTCTTGATGAAAGTGAAAGAGGAGAATGAAAAAGTTGGCTTAAAGCTCAACATTCAGAAAACTAACATCATGGCATCTGGTCCCGTCACTTCATGGCAAATAGATGGGGAAACAATGAAAACAGTGGCTGACTTTATTTTGGGGAGCTCAAAATCACTGCAGATGGTGGCTGCAGCCATGAAATTAAAAGATGCTTGCTCCTTGGAAAGAAAATTATGACCAACCTAGACAGCATATTAAAAAGCAGAGACATTGCTTTGCCAACAAAGGTCTGTCTAGTCAAGGCTATGGTTTTTCCAGTAGTCATGTATGGATGTGAGAGTTGGCCTGTGAAGAAAGCTGAGTGCAGAAGAATTGATGCTTTTGAACTGTGGTGTTGGAGAAGACTCTTGAGAGTCCTTTGGACTGCAAGGAGATCCAACCTGTCCATCCTAAAGGAGATCAGTAATGGGTGTTCATTGGCAGGACTGATGCTTAAGCTGAAACTCCAATACTTTGGCCACCTGATGCGAAGAGCTGACTCGTTGGAAAACACCCTGATGCTGAGAAAGATTGAGGGCAGGAGGAGAAGGGGAAGACAGAGGATGAGATGGTTGGATGGCATCACCGACACAATGGACATGGATTTGGGTGGACTCTTGGATTTGGTGATGGACAGGGAGGCCTCGTGTACGCGGTTCATGGGGTCGCAGAGTCAGACATGACTGAGCGACTGAACTGAACTGAATATATTGTGACAGCTCATTTAATGTGTCTGTTTGAAGGACAAACAGATGCCCAGATAACTAGTAAAACATGCTGGTGTGTCTATGAAGGTAACGCTAGGTGAGTTTAGCATTTGAAAAAGCAGCCTGAGAATCCCATGCAGGAGGGCATCATCCAATCTGCTGAAGGCCTGAATGGGATAGCAAGAATAAGAAGGCAGATTCTCTCTCTCTACATGAGCTGAGACGGTCATATTTTCCTGCATTTGGACATCGGAGCTTCTGGTTCTTTTGCATTCTCTCTTAGAACAGGACACACAACATCAGCCCCCAACTGTCAGACCTTGGACTCAGGCTGAATTATATCACCAGTTTTCCTGGTTATTCAACTTGCAGATAGCAAATTGTGGGACTTCTAGTTTCCCCAAATCCCTTGAGCCAATTCCTATAAATAAATCTCATGCACAGGTATGTGTGTATGTAGGAGAAGAATTGTTATATAAGTATATTATGCATATTTGTTTATGGTTTATTTTCATAATACCCCAAATCACAACATCTCCTTAAATCCCCATTGTAATTAATGTTCATTTCATCAAAGCAAACAAAAATATATTCTCTAACTTTGTAATATCTTCATTTAAGGAATATTGCAGATATTCTTTCATCAAGACGTGGGGTCATCTATCCCCTATCCCTCTTTGGCAGGCTTCCCTTGTAGCTCAGTTGGTAAAGAATCTGCCTACAATGCAGGAGACCCGTTTGATGCCTGGGTCAGGAAGATCCCTTGGAGAAGGAAATGGCAACCCACTCCAGTATTCTTGCCTGAAGCAGAAGAGACTGGCAGGTGACAGTCCAAGGGGTCGCAAAGAGTTGGACATGACTGAGTGACTAAACCACCAATACCACTTTGGCAGACGGGTTCTTTACCAACGGTATTACCTGGAAAACTCCCCATTGTTCCCATTAAGACGATGCCCTTATATATTTTTGTCACACAAGAGGCTTTATTGTATCTATAAAAAGCAGGATGGAAGAGGCAATATCTTTTATAGCAGCAAAAGGGATGCTTAAACGACATAACTTTTTTTTTCCACAGTAAGCAATGTTTTCTAAAATATATTTGGAAAGTGGGTGGAAAAAAAGGCTCAAGATTTTATAGTCCTTTGAAACAAAGTGTAGGCAATAACATGATTTAAAAAAACGGGGTGGACTCCACATGCAAGGCAGTTATTTTTAATTATTATGTATCTTTGGCCCTTCTGAGCACAAGGTCTCAGACTGTCAGAGTTGGCCTGTGGGATCACAAAATTCCTGCTTAATGCTGCCAGAAAGCATTTTTAAAAATAAATTATTTGCCTCAGAATAAGCTTGAACCTGTTTATGGTGTTTGTGTTACCAAACACATTGTTTTTTTCAGCTTCTGTCACTCCTGAGGGTGTCACGTCAGCCACACACTGCCCAGGGTCCAGGGCACCTGCCGTCACTGTCAGAGAAAATGTGAGAGAAAATGTGTTTTAATTCGCAGTCTCTGAAATTCCTTGAATCTAGAGAATGGCACTTTCCATCGATCCCTGGGCGGGACTTTTAGTTTGGCCCTAATAATTTCTGGGGCTATAATTTGGGATCATTTCTAATGTCCCACCAATCTATCCTAGCTGATTCAGACTCATGTTGAATTTCAAGTAAACCTTTGCTCTCATTATTTTCCAACCAAGTAGAAGGAATATAGTCTCATTGTGTGTGCATATAAAATGTTTATAGTTTTCAAATATTTTGCATCTGTAATAACATTTGATACTCATTGTATTGAGAATTCTTCTCATATATTATTTCTTCAGAGGACCTTTTTGGATCACACCTGGGCCATTCTCTTTCCTGGGTTTGCTTTTCACTATATTATCTGATATTTTATTAATTATTCATTTTCTTCCCTTTCCATGAGGAAAATGTACATTTCAAAAAGGCAGAAATTTTTATCTTATTTACAACCATATACCCAGTACCTGGTACATATTCAGTGCTCAAAATACATTATAATAAAAGTCTTGCAAGGAAGATCCTTGGTGACTCAGATGGTAAAGAGTCTGTCTAGAGTGCAGGAGACCCAGGTTCAATCCCTGGGTCAGGAAGATCCCCTGGAGAAGGAAATGTCAACCCACTCCAGTATTCTTGCCTGGAGAATTCCATGGATAGAAGAGGCTGGCAGGCTACAGTCCATGGGGTTGCCAGGTTCAGAAACGACTAAGCAACTAACACTTTTTCTCTTTCAAGGAAGATATGGTACAATTGTTGATGAGCAAGCAAATTCAATAGTCTCTTGATTTGCTTCAGATACAGAGCTAATAAGCAATAGACACGATTTGCTTTTGCTGACTACTTTCTAGGCAACTCTAGAGATTAATTTTGACCCCAAGTTCAATTATCCTTAATATTTGGGAAATACAACTTAATATGAAGAGGAGTCTGAAAACAATTTAGAGTCATTAACTTGTGAAAAGAGACTAACACGTTTATGGCTAGGCATAACATGAGCAGGTATGGAAGTGATCTGGATGCTTGAAACCTGTTGAAGTTAAGAAAGTTCAATAGTTCAGGATTCTCTACAGCACAGCTTCTGGAGGTTGTTCAGAAAAGCCTCTTTCTAGGTGTCAGTCAAACATATCTCCCAAGTTACTTCAGTTTATAGTTTACTTTCATAATACTATATTATAGAATTGGTAATTACAGAATTCCATTTCTGTGGTCGTTAATGTGACATTCATAGAGGCAAGATATATTCTCTAGCTTTCTACTAATAATATCTTCAATTGTCCTTCTAAATTTATTAGAAGTTTTCCCTCTTTATGGTAATTATGACTTCTGCTTCAGGAAGAGATTTCAAATGTTAATATTAAGTTTGCTGCATTCTATGTGGCATAGATTTTCAGAGGGATGTTGAAGTTACTCCATTAGAATCCATACAGAATGACATTCATCTATTTCTATGATGATGTAATACTTCTGAGAATGTTACCTGACTTTTTCTCCTTCACTAAGCATAAAAATATAAATATGTGATAAAAATATAAATATAAAAATATAAATATGTGCTTGGATGATTTAAACAAAAATGTGTCACTGTCAGAACCCTCAAGGATTCACTCAAAAGCAGTCAGTATCTTACCCACTATTTCAAAGCGGAGACCTTGAGATAAACTGAAGGGAACTTTGAAAGGTTTATAAGCAGAGACCACACTTTTTCCATCTGCACTTCTAAAACTGCACAAAGCATAGTGTTAACACAGTACAGTTAGCCCTTCATATTTATGGGCTCCAGAAGGATTTGAATCCAGGTTGCCTGAATACGTAGATACAGAATCCCATGGATACTGAGGGCTAACTCTACTATATCTTTTTTTATAAAAGATTTGACCATCCATGGGGGTTGAGGGGATGTTCTTGGAACCAATTCCCTGGGGACACCAAGGGATGATTGCACAAATTTAAGCTCTTTGTAATGACACCCAGCTGTGCTCTTCACCCAGCACTCTATCAATTTCATTTCTCTTTTAGGCCTGGAAGAGGTGAGCATATGGCCACAAAGCTAAAAAAAAAACCTCCAATGTGTGAGTTTTCATCATCTTTCAAGCACTCAGAAAAGGGCATATCTTTTAGTGAATTGTTTCCTGACTTTTCCCAACAGACCACTTTTCAGACTGAATGATGATACATGCCCTCTTTGCAGTGTGTGCCAACACCCAAAGGTTTAGAATAGAACACTTCTGGAAGGAACCCAAGTATCCTTGTTCATATGCAAGAATTTCAGCAGAGCCCCCATTAAAAATTTATCCTGATTTCCCCTTCCATGGGTCACTCATCTTTGAGGGATTGGCTTGCGCCTCTTCTTGGAATGACGTCATAATGTCTTGGTTCAGACCATGAACACTTACGCTCAAGCTGCCTTGGATGGAAATCTGGCTGACTACTTCCTAGATGTGTGACTTTGAACAGGTTGCTTAATCTCTCTGTGCCTTAGTTTCCTTCCCTTTCAGGTGGAGATTATGATAGAAGTCTAGGATGATTGATTTGCTTAAACTATTAAATAAATGAAAAGTGCTTTGAATGGGATCTAGCAGAGTATTTACCCACTATGTGCATATTTGCTTCTGCTCTAGTCACTTTATACACACTCACTTCCATTAATATGAATTTGTGACTTCTTTGCTTCTTTCTTTCAAATTTCTCTCATTAAACATTAACTCGATATGCTAGATATTCTAATGTATGACAAGAGATTCTCTGATGAAGGCTAAGTGTAAATATGGCACAGTTTTCCATAGTGATTAACCTAGTATTTAAAGTATTCAGTGAAATATTTCCAAGTCATTTCTGTGCTCAAATAATGACACTGTTAACTATCAAAAACAGACTCCTTTTTCCCTGAAGATCCTCTGTACTTTCTATAAGACATATTTTGTTCTTACTATGTCCTCTATTATCAATATCTGTCTAAATCTTTCCCTTTACTGAACAATTCAAAATTTACTTTTATTATGAATATTTTCTCTAATTCTCTAGTCAAAGTAACTTTCTGTCTCAATTATACTTTTTGGTATGAACTCATATTTTTGTCTTTAAAAAATACATTTATGAGGTATAATTTTTTTATTTAAAAAATATTGAAGCTAATTGCTTTATAGAATTTTGTGGTTTTCTGTCATACATCAACAAGAATCAGCCATAGGTATGCCCATGTCCCCTCCCTCCCAGACCTCCCTCCCATCTCCCTCACCATGGCACTCTTCAGCCTGTCACAAAGCCCCTGTATTTATGAGGTATAATTTACCTACAGAGAGATGCTTGAATTTTGAAGTTACAGTTTAAAGAGTTTTGACAAATCCATATACCTATGATACACACTTCCTAGAATGTTCTTAGTTATAGATTGCTTCCTTTACTCTGAAAAGCCATCTTGAGCTTCTTTTCAGTAGCTTTTTCAGGCAAAATCTGTTCTGCTATTACCATAGCCTAGACTTGACTGTTTTAGAACATCTTATTGAAACCAGGTGGTGAATATTCTTTTATTTATGTTCGTTATGAAAGAAAGAACTCTAGACAAAATGGTAGAGGGAGGTCTAGGATGATGAGAAGCAATAGTCTCTATTATAGGATGTGTATGTTAGGTTTCTCCTAAGAAATCCACTGAATTAGCACAGTGCCTAGCACAGAGCAGGCATCATATAAATATTTGAGTTGAGTTACTTTCTTTTTTTTAATTTGGGTTCAAAACATCATGCTAGTTTCTACTATACAGCAAAGTCTATCAACCATATGTATACACATATCCTATCCCTTTTGGATCACCTCACATCTAGGTCACCAGCATCAAGTAGAGTTCCCTGCACTATACTGCAGGCTCTCATTATTGTCTATTCCATGTATAGCAGTGTGTACATAGCAACCCCAATCTCCCAATTAACTGTCGGATGTTAGAGGCAGTGACTTTCCCTAATGTTGAAAGTTCAAAATGATAGGAGAGGCTGACACTACAAGCAGGCACTTCTCATCCTTCTCACACAATGTCCATTTTCTCTCCATGTTGTTGAGTTAACTCTTATTTGCAGTCATGCCTATATCTGTTCAGTATGAATAATAAAGTACAAACCCTTGATCCTGAGAAGAAACAGGCTGGACCTAGAGACTGTTTTATCTGGTGTTCTGTACAAAATCTTCCTAGAGCACCTCAAGGAAGTTTCACATAAAAATGAGATTTTCACAGTGTTTACAAAAAGGGTAATGAAATACCAAGTTGCATAACTTAACACATATTATTCATTATCTTGATATCACTGAATTGGTAATATCTGTTTAATATATGTAAGTAATTCAGCCTTCTCCAAACTATATTATCTTGTCAAAGAAATTTTCAAATACTGTGTGTCTATATGTTTAGTGTGTTGCTGAAGAATTTTCCTGAATTTGGAAAGAAGGAAATCTAAAATATTCAACACTGGCTGTTAGGGACTCTAAATCTATGGAGATCACGCAAATTCAGATCATGTGTGGAAACCTCTTAATATGATTTTTAATCAAGACTATATAGCTAACAATAACCACACGAGTGTTGCCTTTATCCAAGTAGTCTATTTTAGAAATGCATTACCTATCTTATCTACCCAGTCCTAATATCACATCTACACCAAAATAACAAACATATGCCATAGTTGAAGAAAGTGTTAAGGATGTGCTTGAATTCCAAAAACAAGCCCAAAGGAAACAGTCTAAAATATAAGCAATAACAATGTAATTTGAATAAGAATATAGCTTGTGAAAGTCACACTGTACCTAGGGAGTATAAGTTCAGGTATATTGATACACACAGAAGCTCATGTTAAGTAGAGTTAATATAAAGAACACATCTAATAATTGCTGCTTTAGCAATATCACTCCTCTGGGATTCCAGCCAAAGAGAAATGTTTACTTATTCTTCCTGAGACAGGCACAGGGTCTAAAATACCAAATAAGATGGATAATTTTCCTGCTCCAACAGAACAGACACATTAAATAACTACAAGATGATAAATGAATTTATTTAACATGTGTGTGAAAATCCATGTAAAAGCTTCTGAATGCTTTTATGGGAGCTCCTATGGGAGCGTGGGCTCTCACCTTGAACTTTAATTTTAGGCAGTGAGTATGGTTATGTAATGTCCTGGTCTATAGAAGTTCAAAAACTGAAGGTAGAAAGAATGTAACTAGAAGAGGTCTATTGGAGACAGGCATCTGACAATAAGGGACAGCAGACAACTTATAGCAATGTAGAAAGGAGACATAGAACTACACTTAGCTCAATGATTCTATATTTTTTCAACTTTTATCCTTATATCTATGACTTAATATCTGCTTAAAATATTACCTGTAAATACAAACAAATGAAATATGTAAATATAGAGCAGTTCTTCTGGTGAGTAGAAGATAGAGAACTTTGTAGCAAAGGAATACAACGTGGCATTTTTTCTCATTCATGACCACTTCAAACACCAAACCTGATAGACTGCAAAGAAGGCTCCTCGGAAACCTTAAGATTCATTAATTTTCCTTGAAAAACAACTACAATAATTGATATTATCATGCTACTAAAGAGAGTTACAATCCAATTCAGTATCTTCTTTAAAATATTACAATGGTAAGAACAATATGGATAAAAGAATCTATACCAACAATACAGAAAATTTGATTGAAGTGAAAAACCTTAGATTTAGAATTAGTTCTGCTTTTAACTGGATATGTTTGTGCATATTATTCACTTTCTATGCTTCTAATCATTTCCTATTGTTATTGTAATAAATAAATTGTCACATATTTAGAGGCTTAAATAATACACATTCTTATCTTCGATCTGGAGGTCAGCAGTCCCTGTAAGAAACTCACAGGGCTGAAATTAAGTTGCCAGCAGGGCAATATATTTCTTTCCTGAATGCTTAAGAAAGAGTTCTGTCTATTCTATAGATCCAGCTTTCATTAGCTAATGGTCCCCTTCCATTTTCTAAGCCAGCAATGAAACATTTGTCCAACATTTCTTCTGTTGTCACATTTATTTCTTTGGTATTCATATTCCTTCTCATCTTGCACTTTAAAAATATTGTGATTGTAGTTGTCCCACTTGAATAATCAAAACCAAAAAAAGAAACTCTCTCTAGGCTTTCAATGTCTTGGAATAATCTTCTTTCATCTTCCATTCTGAGTCATCTTTCCTTTTTATGAATGGTAGCATGAAGTTGCAGGTGAGTAGTTTTATTGACATGTTTCTTGTTTGTCAAATTTTGAGAGTCTGTAAGGCTTCTTTTATTTCATCTTCTTTCCACCCCCTTCAGTCCAGCTGATCATGTTTCTGCAGATATAAAGATTCTCAAGAAAGTTGAGGGTCCCCATCACAAGCATGGAAATCGAAACTGTAATCAGAAATCGTCCAGCAAACAAAAGCCCAGGACCAGATGGCTTCACAGCTGAATTCTACCAAAAATTTAGAGAAGAGCTAACACCTATCTTACTCAAACTCTTCCAGAAAATTGGAGAAGGTAAACTTCCAAACTCATTCTATGAGGCCACCATCACCCTAATTCCAAAACCAGACAAAGATGCCACAAAAAAAGAAAACTACAGGCCAATATCACTGATGAAGATAGATGCAAAAATCCTTAACAAAATTTGAGCAAACAGAATCCAACGACATATTAAAAATATCATACATCATGACCAAGTGGGCTTTATCCCAGGAATGCAAGGATTCTTTAATATTTGCAAATCTGTCAATGTAATACACCACATTAACAAATTAAAAGATAAAAACTATATGATTATCTCAATAGATGCAGAAAGAGTCTTTGACAAAA
Source organism: Cervus canadensis (assembly GCF_019320065.1). NCBI lineage: Eukaryota > Metazoa > Chordata > Mammalia > Artiodactyla > Cervidae > Cervus > Cervus canadensis. Next base: position 19,790,611 of record NC_057414.1, on the reverse strand, counting down.
TTCAACATCCATTTATGATTAAAACTCTCCAGAAAGCAGGCATAGAAGAAACATACCTCAACATAATAAAAGCTATATATGACAAACCCACAGCAAACATTATCCTCAATGGTGAAAAATCAAAAGCATTTCCCCTAAAATCAGGAACAAGACAAGGGTGCCCAATCTCACCACTACTATTCAACACAGTTTTGGAAGTTTTGGCCACAGCAATCAGAGCAGAAAAAAATAAATAAATAAAAGGAATCCAGATAGGAAAAGAAGAAGTGAAACTCTCACTGTTTGCAGATGACATGATCCTCTACATAGAAAACCTTAAAGACTCTACCAGAAAATTACTAGAGCTAATCAATGAATATAGTAAAGTTGCAGGATATAAAATTAACACAGAGAAATCCCTTGCATTCCTATACACTAACAATGAGAGAACAGAAAGAGAAATTAAGGAAACAATACCACTCACCATTGCAACAAAAAGAATAAAATACTTAGGAGTGTATCTACCTAAAGAAACAAAAGACCTATACATAGAAAACTATAAAACACTGATGAAAGAAATCAAAGAGGACACAAATAGATGGAGAAAATATACCGTGTTATTGGATTGGAAGAATCAATACTGTGAAAATGAGTATACTATGCAAAGCAATCTATAGATTCAATGCAATCCCTATCAAGCTACCAACGGTATTCTTCACAGAACTAGAACAAATAATTTCACAATTTGTATGGAAATACAAAAAACCTCAAATAGCCAAAGAGATCTTGAGAAAGAAGAGTGGAACTGGAGGAATCAACCTGCCTGACTTCAGGCTCTACTACAAAGCCACAGTCATCAAGACAGTATGGTACTGGCACAAAGACAGAAATATAGATCAATGGAACAAAATAGAAAGACTAGAGATAAATCCACATACCTACAGACACCTTATCGTTGACAAAGGAGGCAAGGATATACAATGGAAAAAAGACAACCTCTTTAACAAGTGGTGCTGGGAAAACTGGTCAACCACTTGTAAAAGAATGAAACTAGAACACTTTCTAACACCATACACAAAAATAAACTCAAAATGGATTAAAGATCTAAATGTAAGACCAGAAACTATAAAACTCCTAGAGGAGAACATAGGCAAAACACTCTCCGACATAAATCACAGCAAGATCCTCTATGACCCACCTCCCAGAATATTGGAAATAAAAGCAAAACTAAACAAATGGGACCTAATGAAACTTAAAAGCTTTTGCACTACAAAGGAAACTATAAGCAAGGTGAAAAGACAGCCCTCAGATTGGGAGAAAATAATAGCAAATGAAGCAACAGACAAAGGATTAATCTCAAAAATATACAAGCAACTCCTGAAGCTCAATTCCAGAAAAATAAATGGCCCAATCAAAAAATGGGCCAAAGATCTAAACAGACATTTCTCCAAAGAAGACATACAGATGGCTAACAAACACATGAAAAGATGCTCAACATCACTCATTATCAGAGAAATGCAAATCAAAACCACAATGAGGTACCATTACACGCCAGTCAGGATGGCTGCTATCCAAAAGTCTACAAGCAATAAATGCTGGAGATGGTGTGGAGAAAAGGGAACCCTCTTACACTGTTGGTGGGAATGCAAACTAATACAGCCACTATGGAGAACAGCATGGAGATTCCTTAAAAAACTGGAAATAGAACTGCCATATGACCCAGCAATCCCACTCCTGGGTATACATATTAAGGAAACCAGATCTGAAAGAGACACGTGCACCCCAATGTTCATTGCAGCACTGTTTATAATAGCCAGGACATGGAAGCAACCTAGATGCCCATCAGCAGATGAATGGATAAGGAAGCTGTGGTATAAATACACTATGGAATATTACTCAGCCATTAAAAAGAATTCATTTGAGTCAGTTCTAATAAGATGGATGAAACTGGATCCCATTATACAGAGTGAAGTAAGCCAGAAAGATAAAGACCAATACAGTGTACTAACACATATATATGGAATTTTAAAAGATGGTAACGATAATCCTATATGCAAAACAGAAAAAGAGACACAGATGTACAGAACAGACTTTTAGACTCTGTGGGAGAAGGCAAGGGTGGGATGTTCTGAGAGAATAACATTGAAACAAGTAGACTATCAAGGATGAAACAGATCACCAGCCCAGGTTGGATGCATGAGACAAGTGCTCAGGGCTGGTGCACTGGGAAGACCCAGAGGGATGGGATGGAGAGGGAGGCGGGAGAGGGGATCAGGAAGGAGAACACATGTAAATCCATGGCCGATTCATGTCAATGTATGGCAAAAACCACTACAATATTGTAAAGTAATTAGCCTCCAACTAATAAAAATAAATGGGGGAAAAAAAGAGAAAGAAAGTTGAGGGTCCCTAAGTATCAGATAAGAGATTTCTATATAGGTTTCCCTATTTGGGGCATCAACTAAGAGAGCTGAGGAGATCTATGAGTTATATGCTAATCATTATTTTATAAAAAACAAAACTCTTTTTATGAATAAATACTCTTAACATTTGGTCTTTTTGGGGTAGTGAAAGATTATCCAGCTATAACCTTGGGTTCTTTTTTCATCCCTAAAGCAGTATATTTCTTAATTTTATCAGCTTTTACAACTGAACAGGCTGTGAATTTTTCCAAACCTGCAAGTTCTTGCTTTTTTTTTTGCTTATTTTTTTCTTTTTACTTTTTATTGAAGGAAAATTGCTTTACAGACTTTTGTTGTTTTCTGTCAAACCTAGAGTGAATCAGCCATAGGTAAACATATATCCCCTCCCTTTTGGACTTCCCTCCTATCTCCCTTCCCATCCCACCCCTCTAGTTGATACAGAATCCCTGTTGAGTTTCCTGAGCCATACAGTGAATTCCCCTTGGCTATCTATTTTACATATGGTAATGTAAGTTTCCATGTTACTCTTTCCATACATCTCACCCTCTCCTCCCCTCTCCCCGTGTCCATAAGTCTATTCTTTATGTCTGTCCCTACATTCCTGCCCTGTAAATAAGGTCTTCAGTACCATTCTTCTACATATGTACATTCTGTACATATGTGTTAAAATATGATATTTATCTTTCTCTTTCTGACTCACTTCACTCTGTATAATAGGTTCTAAGTTCATCTGCTTAGCAGTTTTCTCCTCAATCTATCACTTTCCTCTTGCCTTTTGTTATAAACAGAAAGACAAAGCCAAGTTATATCTTAAAAAATGTCTTGGAAACCTCAGCTAAATATCCAAGTTCTTCATTTATGAGTTCTGCTTTCCATAACTGTAGGAACCAGTTATGGTAAGCTTTCTCTCACTGTGTACATGGATCCTTTTTCTCCAGTTTTTAATAACATGTTTCTTCTTTCCCTCTGAGAAGCACTAGCAATACCTCTAGTGAACATATTCATATCAACAGCTGCTTCATGACAGTTTAGCCATTGTCTAAGATGATGTATATTTTCTCTACCATGTTCCTCTTTCCTTCCTGAAACCTCATTATCAGAGTCATTCATATCTATATACTTATTTACAACCTATTCAAGTAATCTAAGATTATTTTTTTCTTTTTTTTTTTTTTACTGTAGTATTCTATAACCATTCACATATTGAGGGAATTCTGAATTGCTTTTAATATTTAGCACTATCACAAACAAAAATACTATGAACATTCTTATACACATGTTGTGTGGACGTATGCTTTTAGTTCCTTGGAAAATGTCTAAGAGTGTGATCTCTGGATTATGCAGTAATCCTGCATGCTAGGTCACTTCAGTCATGTCTGACTCTGTGTGACCCCATGGACTGTAGCTTGCCAGGCTTCTCTGTCCATGGGATTCTCAAGGAAAACATACTGGAGGGGGTTGTCATACCCTTCTCCAGGGAGTCTTCTAAACCCAGGTATCTAACCTGTGTCCCTTACATCTCTGACACTGGCAGGCAGGTTTTTTACCACTAGCCCCACCCGGGAAGATTGGTAATTGCATATTTAGTTGAAACACACACACAAGCAAAACCTGCCCAACTGTTTTCTAACAAGACTCTACTACTTTATATTCCTACTAAAGATGTATGAATAATGAATATTCTCACTAGCATTTGTTGGTGTCATTTTATATTTTAGCCCTTCTTACTCCCCAGGTTGGTAGGTGCCCAATATGCTACTGGAGATCAGTGGAGAAATAACTCCAGAAAGAATGAAGGGATGGAGCCAAAGCAAAAAGAACACCCAGTTGTGGATGTGACTGGTGATGGAAGCCAGGTCTGATGCTGTAAAGAGCAATAGTGCATAGAAATCTGGAATGTTAGGTCCGTGAATCAAGACAAATTGGAAGCAATCAAACAGGAGATGGCAAGAGTGAATGTTGACATTTTAGGAATCAGCCAACTAAAATGGACTGGAATGGGTGAATTTAACTCAGATGACCATTATATCTATTACTGTGGGCAAGAATCCCTTAGAAGAAATGGAGTAGCCATTATAGTCAACAAAATAGTCTGAAATGCAGTACTTGGATGCAATCTCAAAAACGACAGAATGAGCTGTGTTCGTTTCAAAGGCAAACCATTTGATATCACAATAATCCAAGTCTATGCCCCAACCAGTAATGCTGAAGAACCTGAAGTAGAATGGTTCTATGAATACCTACAAGACTTTCTAGAACTAACACCCAAAAAGATGTCTTTTTCATCATGGGGGACTGGAATGTAAAAGGAGGAAGACAAGAAACACCTGGAGTAACAAGCAAATTTGGCCCTGGAGTACAAAATGAAGCAGGGCAAAGGCTAATAGAGTTCTACCAAGAGAATGCACTCGTCATAGCAAACACCGTCTTCCAACAACACAAGAAAAGACTCTACACATGGACAGAACCAGGTGGTCAACACCGAAATCAGATTGATTATATTCACTGCAGCCAGAGATGGAGAAGCTCTATACAGTCAGCAAAAACAAGACGGGAAGTTGTCTGCAGCTCCGATCATGAACTCCTTATTGCCAAATTCAGACTGAAGTTGAAGAAAGTAGGGAAAATCACCAGACCATTCAGGTATGACCTAAATCAAATTGCTAATGATTATACAGTGGAAGTGACAAACAGATTTAAGGGAATAGACCTGATAGACAGAGTGCCTGATGACCTATGGATGGAGGTTTTTGACATTGTGCAGGAGGCAGTGATCAAGACCATCCCCAAGAAAAAGAAATGCAAAAAAAGTCAAATGACTGTCTGAGGAGGCCTTACAAATAGCTGTGAAAAGAAGAGAAGCCAGAAGTAAAGGAGAAAAGAAAAGATATACCCATTTGAATGCATACTTCCAAAGAATAACAAGGAGAGATAAGAAAGCCTTCCTCGGTGATCAACGCAAAGAAATAGAGGAAAATAACAGAATGGGAAAGACGAGAGATCTCTTCAAGAAAATTAGAGATACCAAGGAAATATTTCACGCAAAGATGGGCTCAATAAAGGACATAAGTGGTATGGACCTAACAGAAGCAGAAGATATTAAGAAGAAGTGGCAAGAATACACAGAAGAACTGTACAAAAAAGATCTTCATGACCCAGTAAATTACGATGGTGTGATCACTCACCTAGAGCCAGATATCCTGTAATGTGAAGTCAAGTGGGCCTTAGGCAGCATCACTATGAACAAAGCTAGTGGAGGTGACGGAATTCCAGTTGAGCTATTTCAAATCCTAAAAGGTGATTCTGTGAAAGTGCTGCACTAAATATGCCAGCAAATTTGGAAAACTCAGCAGTGGCCACAGGACTGGAAAAGGTCAGTTTTCATTCCAATCCCTAAGAAAGGTAATGCCAAAGAATGCTCAAACTACTGCACAGTTGCACTCATCTCACACGCTAGTAAGGTAATGCTCAAAATTCTCCAAGCCAGGCTTCAGCCATATGTGAACCATGAACTTCCAGATGTTCAAGCTGGTTTTAGAAAGGGCAGAGTAACCAGAGATCAAATTGCCAACATCTGCTGGATCATCAAAAAAGCAAAAGAATTCCAGAAAAACATCTATTTCTGCTTTATTTACTATGCCAAAACCTTTGGCTGTGTGGATCACAATAAACTGTGGAAATTCTGAAAGAGATGGAAATACCAGAACTCCTGACCTGCCTCTTGAGAAATCTGTATGCATGTCAGGAAGCAACAGTTAGAACTGGACATGGAACAGCAGACTGGTTCCAAATAGGAAAAGGAGTACACCAAGGCTGTATATTGTCACCCTGCTTATTTAACTTATACACAGAGTACATCATGAGAAATGCTGGACTGGATGAATCACAAGCTGAAATCAAGATTGCAGGAGAAATATCAATAACCTTAGATATGCAGAAGACACCACCCTTATGGCAGAAAGTGAAGAACTAAAGAGCCTCTTGATAAAAGTGAAAGAGGAGAGTAAAAAATCTGGCTTAAAGCTCAACATTCAGAAAACTAAGATCATGGCATCTGGTCCCGTCACGTCATGGCAAATAGATGGGGAAACAGTGGAAACAGTGAGAGACTTTATTTTGAGGGGCTCCAAAATCACTGCAGATGGTGACTGCAGCCATGAAACAAACAAACAAAAAAAACTTCCTCCTTGGTAGGAAAGTTATGACCAACCTAGATAGCATATTAAGTAGCAGAGACAATACTTTGCTAACGAAGGTCTGTCTAGTCAAGGCTATGGTTTTTCCAGTAGTCATGTATGGATGTGAGAGTTAGACTATGAAGAGAGCTGAGTGCTGAAGAATTGATGCTTTTGAACTGTGGTATTGCAGAAGACTCTTGAGAGTCCCTTGGACAGCAAGCAGATCCAATCAGTTCATGCTAAAGGAGATCAGTCCTGGGTTTTCATTGGAAGGAGTGATGTTGAAGTTGAAACTCCAATACTTTGGCCACCTGATGTGAAGAGGTGACTCATTTGAAGACCCTGATGCTGGGAGGGATTGGGGGCAGGAGGAGAATGGGACGACAGAGGATGAGATGGTTGGATGGCATCACTGACTCAATGGATATGAGTTTGAGTAGGCCCAGGAGTTGATGATGGACAGGGAAGCCTGGCAGGCTGTAGTCCATGGGTCACAATGAGTCAGACACGACTGAATTACTGAACTGAACTGATAGGATTGTACTGATATTTCCTCGTGGTTTTAATTTTCATTTTCCCAATGGCTAAGTGGTAATTATGATGAACAAATTTTTATGTGTTCATTCATCACTTATGTTACTTCTTCAATGAAATATCTGCTCAAATATTTTCTTATCCATTTTAATCAGATTGTTGAGTTTTGAGAGTGCTTTATACATTCTAGATACTAGTTCTTTGTTGAAAAGGCAGTCTCATATATCTCCTCCTAGTTGGTAGCTTGTCTTTTCATAATCCTCATATGAGCCTTCTCAGGACAAATGTGTTAAGTTTTATGAATTAAAAATTGTTGATCTTTCATATATGGTTTGCACTTTTGGTGTTAATTCTAAGAACTTTTGGCTTTATCACACTTCCAAAAGATGTATATCTTTTTTCTAAAATATTTAGTATTCCTAATTTATTTTCCAGTCAGTTATTTTATGGTTATTAAATCAAGGTTTCTCTTTACTGAAAAGATATCCAAGTGATCCAGCAGCATTTGATGAAAAAAACATCCTTTAATTGAATTGCTTTTGCACCTTTGTCAAAATCATATTTTATGTGTGTAATTCCAAGAGAAAGACAAAACCCCTAGAGTAGCTAAAATAAAAAAAAAAAAGTTTTTAAAAAGAATAAGATAAAAAAACCATTCTACAATTTCAAGACTTATTTGAAAGCTACAGTAATCAAGACAGTGCAGTATTATCAGAAGAAAAAACATGTATATTAATGGAACAGAATAGAGAACCTACAAAGGACAAGTTTCAAGATAGTTTTCTCTTTGTCTTTAGTTGTTAGAAACTTATTTATAAAGTGGCTTGGCATAGATTTGTAGGAGTTTATCCTATATGTGGTTGCCTAGTTTTTTTTAAATTTGTGATTTTATGCGTTTCACCAAATTTGGAAATTTGATTCAGCTTGGTATTTCATTCAATCCTATGGAGGATTGAAGGTACCTGGATGGTCTTTTAATGCTAGTTTTGAGATCAGGAAACACTAGCTCTGAAGCATCTTTTTCTTTAAGATTGGGGGTTGTAAGTTGCCATGTTTCTGAGTTGCTTCTCTACTCTGGAATATTGAACAAATTTGCATTACTCTTTTTTGCTCCTCAGAATTGCCTTTTGTTGTCTTATTGTTTTACTTACCTGATTTGTAGTTATATTTTGTGGGAAGGAATAAGGAGAGAAGAATTTATAACATCTTGTCTGGACTGGTACTCTGAATTTTAGCCACAGCCATACTAGGGCATGGAGTGCAACTTACTGCTGGCTTAAAATTCTTATCCAACATTTTGCTCTCAAGTGGTTTAATTGTAGAATATCAGTATGCTCTGCAGCAAGTTTTTTTGATTAATGAGTAATAATTTTAGTTGCAATTAGAATGCTCCTCTATTTATTTAGCTAAGTCTAATGGTTCTCCTATCAACTTGTGGGCTAATTGTTAAGTTAAAGTTTAAAGAAAGAGAGAAAGGCTATTAATAAAAAGTGAAATAAGAAAAGATGGATGCTGGCCTCCTGGGAATTAATCCACACAGGCTTGTGCTTAGGGTGAATGACAATGCACATAAAGTACATAGTAGGCGCTCAACACACTGTAGCTGTTATTATTTTCATTGTTATTATCACAACCATGTTTGGTATCAAACCAACTCATTTGAGTAGAAGGGTGTTTAGCAATAGAGTCTTAGGATCATCAATAGGCTTTTACAAGACCCAAACTTCCTCATGGGCTGCTGTAATACCACTAATTACTAGTGTTAGCATAATCAGAAAGCCCCAAGATGCAATTACTGTGATTTATATGACGAAATCTCCAGTGTGTGAAAAATGAGCTTAACATCACCCTTGATGGACTAAGTTATTGAGTTCTCAGGTTCCCTAAGGCCTGAAGTTCTTCTTCCCACATTTTTCCCCTAGTTGGATTTAAAAAGAACAGCAATTTGGAAAGATGGAGAATGTTAAAGATGAAGTCAAGAAATCTACACAGTTTCTTTAAGCAGATTTTAGCCAAAAAGACCTTGTAAATGTATAGTTAGGGGTTCACTCCTCTGTAGTGTAAACATCCCAACACATGCACATGAGCACCAGGACATCATAGACAGAGGCACTTTGATTGAAATGAAATAATCTGGAATAGTTATTGGAAATCTTGCCACAGAATCATAATCATTTTGCTTTTAATTTCTTTTATGCCATATACCACAGGCTTCACAATCTCAGAAAATTGATATAATACTGACCCATGTTTCACCATTAATATACATACCCAATTTCATAGATTTAATGTTAATGGGGGATGTCATTGTTTTTTCCTAACAGTTACATAAATGTTTTACCCTCTGAGAACACAAATAGATATGTAATGTTAGCTGTTCTAAATTAATTTATATTAAGTTTATATGTGACAATATATATGAGAAGAATTAAAAGTATTGGCAATGTATAATAGAAATAGGAAGGATTTTTGGAGATGGACTGGAAGCTGAGATCTGGCTAAATTGTTTATTACTTACATTCATTTGATCAAATTGTTTGACTTTTCCGATCCTATCTTTTCTCTATGGTAGATGCAATGATGGACAACTCTTAAGGCCGTGAGAACTGAGCTTCTAAGATGGGGCTTGGTACATAAAAAAAGATCTTCTCCCCCCTCATTAATTTATAATGTTTCTACTAGTCTATTATATATATATATATGATATATATATATATTACACACAAACACACATGTAGATAATTTTATATATCTGTTATACTTTAGAGATTAGAGAGTTTGAGGTTAGAGGGTGGCTACTTAATAAATTTTCAAATATATTTAATTCCAAAAGTTTGGAAAGGGTAATATTTTTTAATTCAGAGAAAGTATATTACCTTGAAATTTATCGAATTGATGGTTTGGAATTTTTAAGGTTGACTACCACAGTGTAATAGAGTTTAATCTATTAGGTGTCATAGTCTATATTGCTTGTGTTTGGCAAAATCTATAAAGTGAATTAAGAACACGCACTAGATCCTAAAAGGTGGACACAATCTAAATAGTCAGGAGTGGAGAAGCTCATGTGGTGACAAGTTGAACAAGCCAATTCTGGCAAAATGGCTTTTCTCTGTCAACAGAAGTAAAAATTTGCCCTTCCTGCTAAGCTCATATATTCAACTTCTGAAGGAGAAAATGACTCCATACTTATCGGGAACTGCTTTAATTCCTTTTATTCATTCAATCCAATTATAATCAGCTCTCTGAGTACTTGATAAAACAGTATAAAGTCACTGAGCTCTTGTTTTTCATGAAAAATCTTTCTATTCACAGGGAAGTAATTTTATATAGCGAGAATCATTGCAGTCCAGCATTTCACTCCAATCAAATTGTCCATGACAATTTCTGGGGTGTAAGTTGTGCTCAGGCATCAAAGGAGGGATATTCACTAACCCTCTAATATTGGCTATAGAATCACACACACACAATTATTTGGTGCATAGTATGAATTCTCCAGTGTATTAAGTGCAGATGTGAAAAGCCTTGGAGTCCAGTGCTGACACTTGTAGCAAATATACATAATGAGGAAATTTGCCAGAAGAGGGGAAAGTCCTATGCTGAAAATCAGATGTGTTACAGAGGATAACAAAACAGGTTTAGGCTCGGGAGCACCAGTGTCAGAAATGTTTCTGTCACTTGCAAATTACAGACATCAGACAATTTATTTTACTCCGTCTACCCTTTAGTCTCTTTATCTGTAAAACAGATCTGTTCTACATGATGAATGTGCTCATTTTGAGCCACAAATTGGATAATATTCACACAAGGCTTTATAAATGGTAAAGTGAGGTCCAAAAGCTTGTCTTGTTTTAAAAAGTCACCATATATCAGTTATTTTCAGATGTATTAGATACAGGTGTATTTTTTTTTAAATCAAAATAAATGTTAAGAAATTAAAAAGACAATAAATAGTTTCGTGTAATACAAAAGTTGAACAAAAAAGAAAATATAATCAGAGTTCTATATGTGGCTCAACTGTGAAAAACATTTACCTGGTTTCAGTAATGCAAATATGAAATAGCAATTTGACAAAAAAAATATTAAATTATTGTATTGAACAAACAGAGGAAGAAAAGTTTAAGAGGATTGTAATAGACATTAAGAAGGGTATATGAGAGTACTAAATTCTCATTCAATATTCCTGAATCATTGCAGAATCATATGGTGTTTTTTTCTTAATATTTTGAGGGGCCTCCGTATTGTTTTCCATCGTGTCTCTACCATTTAACATTCACACTGAGTGGTCAGGGGTGCCAATGTCTTCATATCCTCACCAACATCTCTCTTTTGCTGTTGCGATTGTTGTTAATAACTATCCAGACAGATGTGAAGTGATACTTCATTGTGATTTTGATTTACATTTCCCTGATGATTAGTGATATCTTTTAATAAATACATTGGCCATATGTCTTCTTTGAAAAATTTCTATTCAAGTCCTAACCCATTTCTTAATAGGGTAACTACCTTTTTGTTACTGAGCTGTGGGAGTTTCTTATGAACTCTGGATCTTGACCCTTTATCAAGTATATGATTTACAAATATTTCCTGCATTCTATACATTGGCTTTCACACTATCGTTTGTTTCCTTTGGAATGAAGAAGATTTTTAGATTGATGTAGTGCCACTTGTCTATTCATGTTCTGGATATCTGTGCTTTTGGTGTCATATCTGTGAAATCCTTGCCAAGATTAAGGTCACGAAATCCTTCTTCATTTTTTATTTCTGAGAGTTTAATAATTTCAAGACTTATGGTAAGTCTTTAACACATTTTGAGTTGATTTTTATGTATGATGTAAAATCAAGGTCCAATTTCATTTTTTTTTTAATGTTGATATCCAGTTTTACCAATAACATTTGTTGAAGACTATTCTTTCCCCATTGTTATTCTTGGCACCTAATGGTGCCAAGATCAGTTGGACTACATATGTGTGAATTTATTTCTGGGTGTTCCATTTGTCTATATGTCTGCCTTTATGCCAGTACCATATTATTTCAATTGCTGTAGAATTTATAATATATTTTAAAATCAGAAAGCATGGTACCACCAGCTTGGTTCCTCTATTTCAAGATTGATTTGGCCATTCAGCATCAATTGTGGTTCTATATGAATTTTAGACTTATGTTTTAAATTTCTGTAAAATATGCTATGGGAATTATGATAAAAATTGTACTGGATCTGTAGATTACTTTGAGAGGTATGGGCATTTTGAAAATAGTATATCTTCTAATCTGTGAATATAAGATAATATTTCCATTTGTTTGTATATTATTTGATTTGTTTCATTGTTTTGTAGTTTGCAGTGTATGAGTGTTTCATACACTCTTGATTAAATCTATTTCTAAGTATTTTATTCTTTTTAATACTATTGTAAGGGCTTCCCAGGTGACTCAGTGGTGAAGAATCCACCTGCCACTGCAGAAGACATGAGTTTGATACCTGGGGCTGGAAAATACCCAGGAGAAAGAAATGGTAACCCACTTCAGTATTCTTGTCTGGGAAATCTGATGGACAGAGGAGCCTGCTGGTTACAGTCCATGGAGTCTCAAAAGAGTCAGATACAACTTAGCAACTAAACAACAAAAGAATAATACTATTGTATATAGGATTCCTTCCTGAATGTCTTTTTTGTCCTGAATGTCTTTTTTAGTCTCAGTCATGTCTGACTCTTTGCTACCCCATGGACTGTAGCCTACCAGGCTCCTCCATCCATGGGATTTTCCAGGCAAGAGTACTGGATTGGGTTGCCGTTTCCTTCTCCAGAGGATCTTCCTGACCCAGGGATCAAACCTGGGTCTCCCACATTGTAGGCAGATGCTTTACTGTATGAGCCACCAAGGAAGTCCTATTGTATATGGGATTGCTTCCTGAATGTCTTTTTTGGACTGTATGTTATAACCATGATTGCTGGGAGAAATATCAATAACCTCAGATATGAAGATGACACCACCCTTATGGCAGAAAGTGAAGAAGAACTAAAGAGCCTCTTGATTAAAGTGAAAGAGGAGAGTGAAAAAGTTGGCTTAAAGCTCAACATTCAGAAAACTAAGATCATGGCATCCAGTCCCATCACTTCATGGCAAATAGATGGGGAAACAGTGGAAACAGTGACTGACTTTATATTCTTGGGCTCCAAAATCACTGCAGATGGTGATTGCAGCCATGAAACTAAAAGATGCTTGCTCCTTGGAAGGAAAGTTATGACCAACCTAGACAGCATATTAAAAAGCAGAGACATTACTTTGTCAACAAAGGTCCATGTAGTTAAGGCTATGGTTTTTCCAGTAGTCATGTATGGATGTGAGAGTTGGACTGTGAAGAAAGCTGAGTGCAGAAGAACTGATGCTTTTGAACTGTGGTGTTGGAGAAGACTCTTGAGAGTCCCTTGGACTGCAAGGATATCCAACTAGTCCATCCTAAAGGAGATCAGTCCTGGGTGTTCATTGGAAGGACTGATGCTGAAGCTGAAACTCCAATACTTTGGCCACCTGATGGGAAGAGCTGACTCATTGGAAAAGACCCTGATGCTGGGAAAGATTGAGGGCAGGAGGTGAGGGGGACGACAGAGGATGAGATGGTTGGATGGCATCACCGACTCAATGGACATGGGTTTGGGTAGACTCCGGCAGTTGGTGATGGATAGGGAGGCCTGGTGTGCTGCGGTTCATGGGGTCGCAAAGAGTCGAACATAACTGAGTGACTGAACCGAACTGAATGTATAGAAAAGCAATTGATTTTGTATGTTGATTGTGTATCCTGAAACTTCACTCAATGTATTATTTAACTTTTTCTAAGTGGCATCTCTAGAGTTTTCTGTATAAACAATTATGTCATCTACAAACAGAAACAATTTTACTTCTTTTCAAATTTGAAAGCTCTTTGCTTCCTTTTCTTGTCTAATTGTTCCAAATAGGATTTTCAGTACTGACATGACTAGAAGTGATGAGAATGAATATCCTTATCTTGTTCCTGATCGTGCAGAAAAAAAAAAGTTTTTATCACTTAGAAGGATGTTAGCTCTGGGCTTTTCATATGCAACTTTTACAATGTTGAGGTAAATTGCTTTTATACTTACTTGTTGAAAGTTTTTTTATGAAAGCTATTGGAGTTTGTAAAATACTTTAACATTGAGAGGATCATGTGACTTTATCCCTTATTCTATTAGTATGGTGTATCATCTAAATTGATTTTTATATGTTGAATCATCCTTGCATCCTTGGGATAAACTCACTTGGTAGTGATGTGCAGTTTTTTAAACATGCTAATGACTTTGACTTGCCAATATTTTGTTGAAAATTTTGACATCTATATTCATGAGGGATATTGGTTTGTAGTTCTCTTGTCTGGCTTCAGTATATCATAAAATGAGCTTCAAAGTGTTCTCCTTTTTTAATTTTTTGCAACAGTGAGAAAAATTGGCATTAGTTATTCTTTAAAGTTCCGGTAGAATGGTATCAATTTACCAGTAAAAACTGTACTCATCCATATACTTTTCTTTGTTGTACTGTTGTCTATTCTTCCCTTGAGTTTTATAAAGTTTGCTTTGTACATTTAAGTTTTTTGCTCTTTAGTTCATACATAGCATATACATGTTATAATTATTCTGTCTTTCTGGCATATTGATTATTTTATCATTATATAATTACCTTCTTTGTCTCTTTCGTCTGATTTAAGTGTAACCACGCCTGCTCTGTTCTGGTTTCCATACTTTTTCGTACCTTCACATTCAACCTATGCATGTATTAATATTTAAATCTTGAGTGCCTTGTAAATAGCAAATATTTGGAATAAGTCTTTTTATCTGTTCAGATACCCTATGTCTTTTGATTGGGAAGCATAATCCATCTACATTTTTTTTTTTTTTTTTTTTTAATTTTTTTATTAGTTGGAGGCTAATTACTTCACAACATTTCAGTGGGTTTTGTCATACATTGATATGAATCAAAGTCCATAGATTTACACTTATTCCCCATCCCGATCCCCCCTCCCACCTCCCTCCCCACCCGATTCCTCTGGGTCTTCCCAGTGCACCAGGCCGGAGCACCTGTCCCATGCATCCCACCTGGGCTGGTGATCTGCCTCACCATAGACAGCACACATGCTGCTCTTCTGAAACATCCCACCCTCACCTTCTCCCACAGAGTCCAAAAGTCTGTTCTGTATTTCTGTGTCTCTTTTTCTGTTTTGCATATAGGGTTATCGTTACCATCTTTCTAAATTCCATATATATGTGTTAGTATGCTGTAATGTTCTTTATCTTTCTGGCTTACTTCACTCTGTATAAGGGGCTCCAGTTTCATCCATCTCATTAGGACTGGTTCAA